>NC_056732.1:458326414-458521414 GCF_019279795.1 Protopterus annectens
TCCTTTAATTGTGTACTATTACAGTTCTGTATGCCATGTCATATAGCTGTTCAGATACTGACAACCATATAAACAGAGTACTGCAACTGTGAAACAGTTACACTAATACAGTAGTCTGGAAAGGTTCACAACTGTTGCTGTCCAGGCCAAGCCCTTCAGAATGTACAGTAGTGAAGACAGACTGGGCCACAGGATACCACACTATCAACAATATGTACTGCAGGTGTGTAGTTCAGCAGCCTCTATCTACAGTCTGTGCAAACTCAGTAGGAGGTAAAGACTTTTTGTGATCAAATGGGTTGTAAATGGTACACAGCAAGGCATAACAAACAGAGCAATCTGTATGGTAGGAGGCAGTATGCTTGCAGTACCCCGATTCATGTAAGTAATGTCAATATAGGTGAAGTATACGGTACTGTACATCCAGATACCTTGTGGCAGCTCACTCCTGATAGCCCCACATTTTCTAACAGCCTAGGTCATTTATGGTGCTCCCCACCTAGACTCAATAATACAGGCCCATACACCACAGTTACATACACTGGCCTCTGCAGTGCATAAGGGCACACATGTATTGTGTAGGTGAAGCCCACACATATATGGCCCCAGCCTTAGTGTATGTGTGGGAGATACAACAACAGTGTACTAATGGCAGCAATAGCAGTGTGATCTACTCACAACACACTACAGAACAACTCCCAACAGCATGACATATGTGCACAGCTTGGTATGTAGATGGAGGACAGAGGCTGGAACACAGGCACATATGTGGAACACTGTTGCCATACACTAAGCAAGGTGCTGGTGTTACAGGATAGTCTGCAACATACCCTTAGTCATGGAACTGAGGTTAGAAATAGAAATGGATGTAACCATGTACTGATAGCATGCAACACACACTGCCAGTGTAATATCTGACACAGTACCTGTGTGGTGGACAGACAAGACATGATAGGCATACCTCTGTCCAGCAAGGGGATAGACCCACAGTAGTGAGCTATGCAGACAGACTGCATTCCAAGGTACACTAGTATGTACACACACACACCCTGTAACACAGTACTATGCAAAGCATAACACAACTCTGCTCACAGTCTGTCTGTAGTTCCTGATCCTCCTACAAATATGTACCTGCTCTGAGTGTACAGGTTCTCCTGTAAGAGGTATTGCTACCTGCTGTCTGTATCACTGATGCTCACACACAGGAATGATGTCCATCACACAGAAAATGTAAAGGGACCACACCCACATGCTGTAGGGATTTATAGTGGGTGGTTGTCATGACAGTGGTAATGGGAAGTAGTACACATGTGTAATTTTATATATATATATATATATATATATATATATATATATAGATATATAGATATATATGTATATGTATAGCTATCTGGATAAGTATATGTACATATATTTCCACCATATGTCCTGGACATGGAGTGTAGCCCTACCCCAGCCCCTATAGTCCCAAAGTTGTAGTGCAAGAAGATGTCAGGAATGTATAGCAGGTATATTACTAGACTGTTGCAACTGTCATTGGGATTGTCTTCACAGACATGGTGTGTGTGGAAGGTGACATCTGCTTATAACATGTGTGCCATTGGCTACTGACAGACATACTAAGGAAATCATTGTAGAGTACCACCGCTAGCATGTAATGCCCCTGTTGAGTGCAGCAGACATATTGGCCACTATATGTGGAACTTTGGACACACCCTGTACAGTCCAGAGGTATACACATAACCCCTTAGTACACAACATGTGTACCAGGCCTGACAATATGGATGTAGACAGCCATGTAGATGGGTATAGCACATAATGACTGGTATGCATTTGGCACCATAGGTGTTGGATTCACACACTACACTCCTATCTGGCCTGACACATAATGACTGCTGGTATAGGAGTACCATGGACACATACTACCCACTAGATATTGACATACATCTGTACAGCATCCCACTGCTCTGTCTGACATACATGACTTTTAAGGGATGGCCGGCAGCAATACATCTGGCAAGTATCTGCACATGACATTCCACTGGTTAAGTACACTAAGCTGCTAGGCATGTAACAATGCACTGTGCAATCTACAGGCAGACTGGCTCAACACTGGCCTACAGCTCATATGGGGGAATGTACATGTACCTGCATATATAGCAGGCTCAACAGCCATGTCACAGCACAGGGTAAGTACACCTGTGTGACAATGCATAACCACAACCAATGTGAACACAGCCACAGCCACATATGGTAAGCTAGCATAATATTACAGTATATGGACTATCTGTTCTACACCATCCTCATATGTGCCACTCACAGAATGACCCTACATATACTGGGCTGATACACAGTTTGGTCTGATGGCTGTCTGTGGTATGGGACATGTGTGTGTATGGCCCTACAAACATCTACGGCAAAACAGTACCATACATTGGGGAAGCATGTAACATCTGATAGAAGGGGAGCTAGCACAATGACATCTACCACAGTCTGTACGCAGGCTTAAGTACATATTAACAATACACACACTGCCGACATTCACCATCACTACACAGACCTCAGTACTGTGCAAACATCCACAGAATGTTCAGCTTATGTCATGAAATATAACCCCTACTGTACATGACATGTGTAGCAGTCTGATATATCACTGGATTGTTATCAGATATGATGACACTATTTATGGTGTACAGCACATATGCACCACTTCGTGCACACCATATGTACAAAGGTTGATAGAGGTTTGGCTGGCAGCACATACACAGGGCCAGTATAGACATGTTGCTGTGATAACCTCATATATTTTCCATTATAATGGGGTTTGTTGCAACATATGTCTTATGAGGGATATGAAGTCAGTAACTGTCATGGCCTTCACCATCTACAGACTGCAATCCTCACACTACCTTCTGCATTCCAAAAACAGATGCACTGTGGCTAACACATGAAACCAAAGGCACAACACTGCCCAGTCTGCAGATGACCCTACAGATTGGGATTCCTCATATACATGGAACTGACATGGCAGGTATTGTGACATGTACGACAGGCATATCCAGACAAACACTGTTAAACCAACATTACTCCAAATGCAGTATAGCAGCACTTACAGTCTGTAGTCAGGTCAGGTACATCCCCCTCCTGTTTGTTACCCTCTTTCCACAGTATATGTTGTTAGTGTAAATCCCCAATCCATCTGAGATGCTGTTTGCCAAACAACAGATCTAGTTCCTGCTCACAGTGACTGAAAAGTGCCAACACCACCATGATGTTCCTAGGTGTTGGAGTGTTTGTCCATGCAATTGGCTATGGGAATGTTATCACAGCTGTTCCACATTCAATCAGCTAGGGAAGGGTTGCAATTCATGCAGAGGCCATCAGCTGATCATAAGCATCACTTAAAATACACATGCTGCTGCCTAAGCAAGGCAGCTGTGGGTCTCCACATCCACCAGAGAGGGAGTGGGGGAGACAGACAGAGGCAAATACATGTCAGGGAGGGGTGGGAGAGTAAAACTGAAGCATGTTTATGTCACACACCTACCAGCACAGGGTATCAACCCCCTGACAACTATGTAGTGCTATTACAGTTCAATGCAGTTATTGGATGCACTACATGGGTTACCTGATCTGGAGCACTCAGAACATATATGTGATGGTGAGTGACACCTGCAACAGGGATACGGTAGATATATGGTAGGTGATGTACACATGCCTGTCTGCATGAACAGGTGCCAGCGTCAAAACAGGCACACTCAAACAGGACACACACACACACACATTGATGCACTTGGCAGGGCCAGGAGTGCAACTCATCACTAGTGGGATTTCCACAACACATCACATGCACTACATGGGTCATACAGAGACTGTATGGGCAAGGAGTATGAGGAGGTGTCAGACATCAGACAGCATGCTTCAGTATGTCCTGGGGGGTTGTAGTGAGTGTGGATGTGGACATACACACCATACAACACACACACACGAACACACATGGTGCCAGTTCTGACATGCATGGATGCATGTCTGCATGGGTGTGTGGTAGTTAACTGTGCCAGCAGGCTGTACAAGGGTAGTCGATGGGTATACCTTGGCAACAGGCCACATGACAATGGTCTGCATTGTGGTTCAGGCCTGTAGTTTCATTTGCCCACACAGGTTGGTATTGCATCCCCATCCAGTCACCTGGGTGACTATTGTGCATTGCCAATGCTGTACATTACATGCCATGTATGTGTTCCTTAGTCCATGGCATGGATGGTGTCTAGGATGTGCACACCTCCCACATGCATGTACAGTGACATGTTGAACTGTACCGGGGGTATCTGGCCCATGTTGTGAACACAGATTATCATCAGATGTGATAGTCTTGCCCACCTGTGGTAGAAACTGGTAATAGGCAGCAGGTTTACCCTGCATCTACATTGACAGCATTCTAACAGCATTCCCTGATGTCAGTGTCATCTGTCCATACAGGGCATGTTGTCAGGCATGGTATGTCTATTGTGAGTCACATGTGAATGCACCACAGGTGGTGCAGGTGTCCATTGGGGAATATGGTGGAGGTGCACTGTCTGTATGTACGTGCATATTGGACAGATGGGCAGGGTTACATGTCCTCTGTAGCCCACTGCTATCACTGCATAGTTACTATCAGTGGCCAATTTGCAGTGTACTACCCACATATTGGCTGTTGCCTAGGCATGTCTGTGCGTATGACACATGGGTTGAGTGTGTGCTTTCAGTAATAGTGGGATTGCTAACTGTGATTGGCTGGCCTTGATGTCACATGTATAGGTATGGCTTTGCACCCCAGCCTATCAGCTACTTTACATCTGTTATTCCTGTATGATTGACATTGTGATATATAGTAGGGCCACCATAAAATAAATAAGCAAAACCCCCTCCACATTATGCACACTCACCTCTACACAGGATACGAGTTGCAAGCACACACACATACAGACACACACCTGCCATGTCTGGGACTAGAACCCCTACCTAACTAGTTTATTACACTACAGCACTATGCAGTTATAGTACGCACCACAGACATTACTGGAGCACTTGTTCCCTAAAGTAAAGGTGTATTTCACACTGATTGATATCAGCAGGATTACCAAAGTAGGTGATTACAACTGTACTGCAAGTGACTAACCTAAAATGCATTGGTCCCTACACAGACAGTGAGACACACACAAAGCATCCACAACTGACATGTGTAGGTATAGAACCCCTAACCGAGGTCTATTTCACAATACAGCACGGAGCTGTTATAGGACACATCACAAGGATTACTAGAGACATCCTTCCCCAAAGGTGTATTTCACATTGAATAACATCAGCAGGATTACCAAAGTAGGGCATTTCAACTTTACTGCGAGTGACTACCCTAAAATGCATTGCTCCCTACACAGACACTGAGACACACACAAAACATCCACAACTGACATGTGTGGGTATAGAACCCCTGACCAAGGCCTATATCACACTATAGCATGGAACAGTTATAGGTCACACCACAGGGATTACTAAAGACCTTTCTCCCCAAAGTTGTATTTCACAATGAATGACATCAGCAGGATTGCCAAAGTAGGGCATTTGAAATGTACTGCGAGTGAGTAGACTACAATGCATTGCTCCATACACAGACATTGGAACACACACAAAACAACCAGAACTGCCATGGGTGGAGTTGGAACCCTACCACAGTTCTAAATCACACTACAGCAGTACACAGTTATAGGACGCGCTACGGAGATCACTGGGTTATGATTTTCCTAGAGGTGTATTTCTAGGTGAGTGACATCAGCAGCCTTGCCAAAGTTGAGTATGTGAATTGTACGGAGTGTGAGTAGCCTATAAAGCATTTCTCTCTACACAGTCAAAGACAGATGCACACAAACACACACTCACAACACAGTTGCCAAGTCTAGGGTTAGACCTACTACCTTACTAGTTTATCACTACAGCAGTATGCAGTTATGGGACGTGCCATGGGGATTACTGAGCTACAGCTCTTCCAAAGATGTATTTCACATTGGATGACCTCAGCAGGC
The DNA here is from genome assembly GCF_019279795.1 of Protopterus annectens. Lineage (NCBI taxonomy): Eukaryota > Metazoa > Chordata > Ceratodontiformes > Protopteridae > Protopterus > Protopterus annectens. The sequence goes on from NC_056732.1 coordinate 458,332,477, forward strand.
TTGTCATAATACTGCTATGGGGAGGGCAGTGTGTGCATGGGCTGTAACCCATTCATGTAGCGGTTGACATGCCACATGCGGGCACACACGGGGTCATATGTCACAGGTACGTGTATACAGCTACTAGGTGACTACTTCCTTGTACAGCCATGTTGCACAGCTGGCATGTGCACCACATAGTCTGTCATGCTGACAGATACTGGTGGCTAGTATCTGCATTGAGTGACATCTGCATCTCATGTGTTTGGGGCCCTTTGGCTGTGTGCTGGGTGGGACAGGCCCGGATGGCTCCTTGTCATGGTCACCCTCTTCCACACATCTATGTCTGTCTACCTTTTGCATATTATAGTGTGTTGTCATTACATATATGTCTGTATTCCTATTCACTGTGTGTGCAACACAGAAGTGGCACATACTGACATGTGTCTGCACTAAGAACTGTGACTGCCAGGTATGTCTGGTTCACTGGTGTTTACAGACATGGCCTTCATGTGTTTAAGTGTGTGAGCATGCCCAGTATGACCTTTCAGTATGTTGTTGACTGGCATTGCCTTCATTCTTCTAAGTGTGCGAACATGCCCAGTATGGCCATCTATATTGCATGTGTGGATCAAGACCAGGTAGTTTGTATTGCGGTGCTGACCTTTGTGTTGTACACTGACAGGTAACATTCTGTGTCTGCAGGATATACATCGGTCATTTGGCATTGACTGTTGCTACATTTCTGCATAGCGGGGGGGGGTCACCTGACTGTTTCTACATTTCTACACAGGAGTGGGGGGGCACACCTGACTGTAATTATAAGTGTATGTAGGATGGGAGGGCACACCTGACACTTTTACACATTTGCTAGGACTGTACTGGTATGTTGGGTACCCCATTTCAGTCTGTAGCCTTACCTATCATGCTGGCTAGAGGCATACCAGTGTACTATAGATCTTAGCTTTAACTACCTACATATTAATTTCTGACTTCCTAGCCTTCATGACTTACATTCAACTGCCTGGCCTGCTGTAGTCTGTCTTTGTAGGCCTGGGGGAGGGGTTACCCATATGGCTCATTCAGAGGCCATAGTTCAGCATTTGTTTGTGTTTGTCTACACCTATCCTGCTGGCTGTAACTGTTGTTGGGGATGTAACCCCCCCCACTGGCATGTGTGAGTCACTTACCTTGTGGGTGTACCAGTATTGAGGGTGGTGCTGCAGGGCTGCCTATGTCGGATGTACATAGTACACTCCCTATACATTGTTGAGCACAGGTAGTGTCATGTTTGGCATCCTTTTTACTGTATGTGAAAGTCAGAGAGAGGTGTCATTCCCTGGGTCCCTACTGTGTCAGTGCATGTGCTATGCATTGCTTCTTTGTCAAGGCCAGGGCATACTGGGCACACTTCCTTCTACCTACTGGGGCAGGCTCAGGTTGTTCCTCCTCCAAGTCACTAACCGAGTACATTTCTGCAGATTGCACTAGTCTTGCATGGACTATAGCAAGCTTCCTGGATTGCAAAATCACCTCATTTGCATGGATTCCTCCTGCAAATGAGGTGATTTGCATACCAGGGCTTAGTCCATGCAGTATTAGTGCTGGAGCGCTCATGCATGCTCCTGCCGGCTGTTTCTGGATAGCATGGCAGACATATTGCCAATGTGAGCTCCTGCACTCATCTTGCACTTTGTGCAAGCTTTTGAGAATCCGGAGGAATGTTGTTAGAACTTCACTCTGCCATGCTCACAGACAGAAAGTATTTAGAGGAATACTTCACTTTTATTTCTTCTGGTCGTACCTTTATATTGTCCTTGATTAATCAACTTCCAATGTCTTGCTTCACATTTCTGCCATTTTCCATGCAATTTTTGATTTTCTGGTAAATCACTGAGGACTACTGTCAGTAAATAATGCTAGACATTACAGATTCATACTTATTATTGTTCACAAAATGCACATTGATTCAAAGCATGTTATTCTATTAATAGTTAAGTGAATTAGAGTAGGATTTAAAAAATGTCTCTGGTTTTGATCATTTGCTTCCTCCTTCTCAGTGATTTACCAGAAAAATCAAAAAATTTTAAGCAAAGACGTTGAGAGGTATCAACACTGTTGCTCATATGAAAGCACTTGTTAAGTGTCAATGCTTTTCAAAGCCAATAAAAAACTTTCTGCTACTACACTTTCTTATTTTTTTATTTATGTTTTCTATAACTGGTAGTGCATGAAGCAGATAAAGCTTGATGTACTACAAAAAAGTAAAATCAGGTCTCATCTATCATAACCTACAATTATATGATCTTAGCAAAGATGTCATGATTCATTTCTCATACTTGACTCCTGCTATGACTACTTCAGCTTTCATATCTTGAGCAGATAATAAGCTGGTTATGATTGCAGACTTGATCATAATATTTAAAATTTTTACCTTGGAAAATGATGTTATATCTCATGCCTGATAAAAAAATCTTATGCAATAAATTTGGCATTTAAAACCATAATGTAATTAATTAATACTACCTACACAACAAGATGAAAACAAACAATAAATGAAAAGTTACAAAAATCTTGTAAAGGAGTACAAAAATAGACACTAAAATGATTATTAATTTTCTGCAAAATAATTTTCAAATGCTAATAATTTTTCTCCTTATGGATATATATCGATGTTATGTATTATTCTCTGACTCAAAAAGCTGGATCTTTATATGGTAGGATCCAAATGATGTATAATGGCAAGTAGGAAAGTTAACTTTATATATCGGTTTAATTGTCTGGAAAATGTCAAGGTATGAATGTAGATGCAAGTATCAATAAAGTGTAAAATTTGTAACATTTTAAGATTATTTAGACATGCAAAGTGTTTGAATTTCATTGCCACAAAATTGCAAGACATTTTATTAAATCAAAATATATACCCCCAAATTAAAAATACATTTATCCTTATCTAATAGAGGTATGACTAATTCCATCTCATCATAACTTTAATAAAACGTAATAGAATATAATCAGCAATTAAGTTAACAATGGGATAGTTAAAATAAAAATGAACATAAAAGATAAAGATTGCAATGTAAAACTAGATTCAGTTTCAAAACCCATAATATCTCCTATCTACAAATATTATAATTCAAAATTCCTACACCAAGCCATTTACAAAACTGAAAAATTGGAGAATTATAAACAAATGGGTCTATATCATATTTTTGAAGTTTTATAACTTTGAACATTAAAATATCAAATTTAAATTTTCGAAGTTATAAAACTTTGAACATATGTAAAAAAAAAAAAAAAACTAATGGCTGTAGGCAAGCCCCCCTGCACCCCTACACACCCTGCTCTTTACATATACCAACTCTGAGACCACACTACAGTGCAGTAAGGAAAATCTTGCCCCCCTGCCTACACTAGTCAGGTAAAGTGCATTTGTTTTTGTTTTGTTTTTTTTTTTTATATATGTTCGATGTTTGAAACTTTGAACATTTAAATTCGATCATTTAACGTTCAAAGTTTTCAAACTTCGAACATATGATATAGACCCTAAACAAACTGATAATTTGGGTTGTAGATACAGCTTTAAGACTGGCAAATAGCAAGCTAGTTTTAAATTATTTCCTGAACTCAGGAATGTATTTCAAACATTTGCAAAATATTTGTGGACAGATAAATATCACGACACACAATACTATATAGGGGTTTAATTCCATTATACTTAGGTAAATATTAATAACCACTTCTATACCATCTGTTAGCAATAGCAAAAATAATTACAAGAAACTGAAAAAGGTCCAATTCCCCATCATTTTTTTTTACAATTTATTAAATTAGTCATAGTAGCTCAGGACAAACAGATAAGGGTCTATGTCAATTATTCGAATGCTCACAATTTCTAACATTACATGGTCGAGACCAAATGTTCGAAATTGTAAGTGTTCGAAGATTGACTTTCAATGGTGCCGTATGGTGCAGATAGGGAGAATTTCCCTTTTCTGCACTGAAGTGCAGTCTTGGAGTTGGTATATATAAGTAGGAGGGTGTGGGGGGCATAGCCCCCCACATGGGTGGTGAACGTGGGCTTGCCCCCCTGCTCACACTGTTAAGGTGTGTTTTTCTTTTCTTTTTTTTTTTTTTTTTTTTATATTCAAACATCCAAATGTCGAACATTTGGTCTTGACCATGTAATGTTCGACATTTTGGATGTTTGAATATTTAACATAGACCCACAGATCAACTGTCATAACAGAAAATCACATTTCCTCTGATAAATTATAAGCACTGGCCTTAACTAGCTTCGATTCTTGATAATCTCAAAAGAGCACCCTATTAAAAAAAGAATATCTTCAGGTATTTTTTACACATAAGAAACATAGTAATTAAATACATATGACACACATTGTAAATATTTTATATACCCTGTGATACAGAAAGAATCCCTTTCACTCACATAAACTGATACTTTGTTTAGATATAGTTTATGCAAAAATGGCGATTCAGAGACAGCTTTAGCTGCAATGAAGAAGACCTCATTACCGGCAAATGTCCATGTCTTTGAATTGCCAGTAATTATTATCAGTGTTAAAAAAAAGCATTTTGGTGGTAATTACTACTTGTGGTGCATGCATCACTTTAACAGAAACATTTCCCTCAGCCATTTTCCCTCACACATGCAGACATTAATAAATATACATGCACACACTCATGCACACATACAGAAATACTGTCAGTCCTCTGACTAACCCTTACAGTGACCACCCTGGCAGGCATACACTCACACATATACACAAACATGCGTGCTCGCGCATGCCCACATACACACACACACACACTATATATATATATATATATATATATATATATATATATATATATATATATATATATAGATAGGTAGATATATAGATATATAGATATATATACATATATATGTGTGTATGTGTGTGTGTGTGTGTGTGTGTGTGTGTGTGTTTGTGTGTGTGTGTATGTGTATACCCACACACATATACACAAACACGGACGCGCACGTGCACGCACACACACACACACACACACACACACACACACATATATATATATATATATATATATATATATATATATATATATATATATACTCACACACATATACACACACCCAAACATCACCCACCATTACGTCTCTGCTGAACTTCCCTAAGCTTACCAGCAACATGATCTCTCCAGTTGAATATAGTTGGGAAATGCAGCATTTTATCTTTTTTAACTATCATGACCAGTGATGTTACTTCACTTACGTGAGCAATTTCCTGCTGAAATACATTTCTAAAGGAGACCACATGGCTAATTAGCATTAGCCACTCCCCTAGAATGCCTTATTGCCATTTAGTATGGCCTTGAGGATGGCCCAACATGGTGATTATACTGTCCATGGACAGTCACTCTGGTGGCATGTCTCTAAATCAGAAAGGGTTAGTGGTTGTTACTCATGTTTGAGGTCACCGCTTGTGGTGATCTTTTCTGAATCCCAGGGATAGTTGGGTTCTTTTGTTAGTTTGGGTTGAAGTATGTTTGTTATATACTTTTGTTAATAATAATTTCAGAATTTGCCAGTGAATACTTTAAAATATGTTGTATCTTTCGGCTTTTCCCGGTTAAGGGTCGCCACAGCAGAACTCTGGTCCGCTAATGATTGGCAATGGATTTTTACATACTGAGTTGCCAGCCCTAACGTACAACCTTCAACGAAAGTACGCCCATTCACGTATGTCTCCACACAGAAGACGATTTAGCTGAGAATTGAACAGGACAACGTCTTACTGTGAGGCGACAATGCTACCGCAGCACCACCACCGCAGCTGAATACTTTAAAATATATTACATTTAATTAATTTCAAATGTGTATCTCAAAGTTTAAGTAAAGGGAAGAAAAAAGTTGACAGAGAACTATAATCAAGTTACTTAAGAAGCATATTCATGCAAAAATACATCCCCATCGCATGAGCTGCTATACATCTGCAGATTCCTGCTTTGATTAATGACACTAAATGCAGGATATGAGCACAAATAAATACAGAGAACATTTTGCAAAAAAAAGTTTAAGCTGTTATGCAGATTTTTGGTTTAACCGGAGTGTTCTGGTTTATTAAAACAAATAGTTTCTCTTAACTTAGACTTTTGCCTGCTCTCTTTTGTGAGTGTATTTAGTCAAATCTGTGCAAAAGTTTCTATAACTCGATTGGGAAAATGTCTGAACAGTCTGTTGTTGTCATTTTTAAATGTCTAATCAAAATAATGCTGTTTTCATTATTTACAGACAAAAACAGTTAACATTTTACATTCACATTTTATTTCATTTTCACTTTAATGAGTCAGCATTATGTTTTGCACTCTGTTTAACTCATTGTTTTGACTTAAGATGACTTTCTCACAACTTCAATCAGCTTTAAATGTGCAAGGAATCTTCTCAGTAAAGTGTACACTATGAATTCAATGCTCTGAACTGTCATCATCACCCTCCACTGCCTTTTTCTCATTTTTACATGTGGTCAGTGTTGTGTCAACTGTCACCTCTTGTCTCGGTTAAAATACACTTTCTTACATTCTTCAACACAGCATGTCTGAATTTCTCAAGTCTTCTCTCATGTAGTCCATCTATTGACAGGGCATCTTCATCTCTTTTTGGCTTCTTTTTGTCTCTTCCAAATCATGTTAACCAAATTATCTTCTGCTTTTTTGAACACGTGACTGAACAATCATATTCAGTTCTCCATGACTTTCTCTGCAATTGGGTCAGATCAGCTTCTGCTCTAATATTCTCATGTGTTCATCTGCCCTACAGTGTGCATCCTGCAACACATCATTAGCACTTCATGTTCATTACATCAAGTTCACTGTCCAAGCTCCTGTGCCATACTGAAGCACTGTTTTGCATACCTTACTTTACAACTTCTTTGGAATTGTTTTGTCACACACTGTCCTTGACACTTTGTGCTTGATAGCTGAAGCACCTCTAACTATAGCTTTGACCTCTGCATTCAGTGTAATCCCTCAATAGCATGAACAGGAGTGGGCTTAGAGCAGAATCCTAATGCACATCTACCCCACTGGAAGCCCCTCTGAAAATCCAAGAACTATTTTTATTTGTTTCTTTTGGCTCTTACACATAATATTTATTAATTCTATAAATGTTTCTGGGACTTCGTACCACTGCAGGATAGTCCAAATCAACTCCATTGGAAGTTTGTCCTATGCTTTTCTAAGTCAAGAAACACCTAGTTGAACTGCTTCCTTATCTTCAACTTCTCTTTCACTATCTGTCTTACAGTGATCATCAAGTTAATTATATTACATTCTGATCTGAATCTAAGCTACTCCTCTCCCATCTTATTGTCTACTACTCTGTAGCCTGTGTATTCATCTATCGCCCTCTGCAGTACCTTCATGCAGTGCCACAGTATTTTACTGCCTGCATTTGTGAATATCTCTTTTATTCTTGTTTACTGAGATAAGAATGCTTATTTTCCATCTGGTATCTGCCATGTTCTACACACCATGATGAGCATGTTTTGCATGGAGCAGTACAACTTCTGTGGGATTTTTTGTTATTCACAAGTTTTTTGCAATACCCCTTTCATCTGCTTTGATGTCCGCTGGACTAATGAGCAGATTGTTGGCAACTTTGCTTATGAATAGTATTGGATGATTTCCTTCTTTATCTATCTACAATTGCCTTCACACTGATAGATCTTCTTTGTGCCATATGGTGAATCATTATCCAGAAGCTGGTAGAGTTTCTCTGACACTTTAAATTTGCTACAGTGGTTGGTCTCTACGCATCTTTATTAGGAAACCCAGAGTTCATTGATCATTTTTTCTCTCTCTCACTTCTTTCTGCCTTCCTTCTTCCTTTTGATAACTCCCTGGTCTTCTGAATTCTACCTTTTATTCTTTCCTTATGTACCTTACTTACATGCCTGGCTTAGCTACATATCTGTTATATACTCTTCATGCATGCTTTTTTGAGACATTGTCATCCTTCTTAATTTCCGACTATTTCCTCTACTTCCACACCCCTGAGTATTTCTGTGAAGTTCTATGCTTTCATTCTAGTCAATTTGTAAGTCTTCAGCATAGCTTTCTTGGACCAATACTTGCAGTTGCGGCAACCAGTGATTTATGCAGGGGACTGACAGTTTCATAGAAGATGACTTTGCAATCTCTGATTGTATCCCAACACCCTTTCCTGTTTAGGAGAACATCTAAATTAATTGCATGTTGACCACTCTTGTATATGATCTTGTGACTGTCTCTCTTGGTGAACCATGTGTTGGCTACCATTAAGCCATTTGTCAGACAGACACTAGTTCTTCTTCATTATCTTGTTTTCCTACCTATGTGGATCTAGGTAGCTACTCACACTCTGTTTTGTCAGCTATCTGAATGCCCTCTTTTCCTCACAATCACAACCCTGATGTGCGACACAGTCTGAGATTAGGAAGACTATTTAACTTTACCATGGAGTCTTATTGCCTGAGTCTGTCAAAGATTCTGAAGACTGCAATAAATGTCTTCAGATGACTCTCTCACATCAGTTTCCACACCATTTCTAGTCCAACCTTCCCATGAGTGGTACATTCTGTGGAAATTTGTCATTCAGTCAAGTATGTTTTAATCAAGTGTCATTAATAGGATGGCAACTGAATGAAAACAAATTTTGTCACAGTAAATTATTCACTATTCTCCACTGCTGTGTGACTTCAGAGAAGGCATATTTAACTTTAGGACTGTTGGGGGTGTCCTCCTAAGTGTTGGAGGGGGGATTGCCCCTCCTGAAAAAAGCCTTACACCAAAGATCATTGAAAGCGATTTCAGTTATTTGTATTTGTATTGCTGGCATTTAGATTGACAGTATTTTCATAAAGCATAGCCAATCAACTAATATGAACTCAACTCTAGATCCTAGGCCAAGTGACTTTTGCTGCATCGTACTTCCACATTGCTTCACAAATACACTAGACATCCAGTCTCCTCCTTACTATCATATTATCCATTTCCAAGCTATGTCCTGTCAGTGACCCTATATTCAGTGTAACAATCTTTAGTTCAGATTGACAGGTTGATTGATTTTTACAGCCAGCTTTCTTTCAACACAGATATCCTAGATAACCTATGCTGAGTAATTGGATACTACTAGGCCTAACGTTTTTTGGTAGATAGGGGCAAATAGCCACTCCCACCATTTGCATAGATCTGTGGCATTAATCAGAATAGTCCAGGATCTGAACCCAATTAGAAATGACCAAAACATCTGGAATAAAATTTCCACTGCTGTGATGTAGTTTGTAGCCTTTGGGTCATGTTCTCCTATCTAGAGGACACTGTACACCACAACTGATGTATACAGCAGATGGGCTGCCCAGTTCTTCATCCAATAAGTGCCACCTAGAGTATGTGCTGCTGCCCATGACTCTGATCATTTTTGGTCACACTGTTTTGCCAGACTGAAGTTTGGAACTTTACTGTCCATCCTTGAGGTGGAAACATCCAATGTGTTTTTGGGAGGTAGGTTGATTAACTTACAAGCCTCACAATCCAATTTTCTTGAACTATATTATAATAAAGTTGCACAATTTGTAACCAAATTACCATATAAAACACACCACTGCATTGTTCTTAGAATGCCTTCATGGCTAGGACTAGTCCACTATATATGCTTCTTGCAGCTACTAACCAGACATAGACTCATTTACAGCATTTACAAACCTGACAAATGCTCAGTTGTAAGCAACATATTTCAAAGTTACTCCCCGAACAGACAAACTGCTTCTTCACATAACCTCATGTAATATTTCAGCTGCTGACAATATATACTTCTGCTATGTATCTAGACTATGGAACCTCTTGTCCCAACTACTCAGGGAAAATGACAATAGTAAACTTTTCAAAATTAAACTCAAACAACACATACTAGATACACGGTTCTGCGATTGTTCCATATCAGGCTAGCCTTACACTGTTTTCACCTTTCTGGAAAGCTTTTCAGCTATTGTGTATGATATATTATAAAAATATTACATTTAACTTGCAGCAGGATTTCCTCCATTCTATTTCTCCTTTCTTTCTCTACTCTTACTTATATTCCACAGTTAATTTTCTTCCTGCCTATTTTAGTCTACTCATACTTTACCCTCCTCACAGCCCTGCTATCTTGCTGACTCTTCTGTGAAGATTGGAGGAAGATGGACGAAGGCTGCCAGCCTAGTCAAATAGAATATGATACATAATTCTATCAATTGTATAAATAAATGTAAAATACAGGCTTGCTTATTTAAATGTAAGAAAACACTGTAGAATGTGAACTTCAAGATTGCTGCAACATTGCCATCTGCTGTTAAGGAAAACCAAGCCAAGCATTTCAAATGTGTTTTTTGAAGTTGAAAAGATCTTATGAATCTCTTTGATGTTTTACAAGTCGGCTCCAGTGAGTCTGGATGAAGGTTTCAGGCCCATTGTTTTTAGGTTAAAGTTAAGGACCAGAATTTACATATGGAAGGTGCTTTATTGCTCTGGTTTCTGCTAGAGTGTATACGTGAAATGCTTTTTATTGTTGTAGTCTCCTGAGCAGGTGTTAGCTTGCTAAATAATGCAGTTTGTGGCCTGGGAACTCCAGACTGAGTGTCAAAATGAGGTAATTTCAGAGAGCCTTTGAGAGCTGTTGGTTAGTGTTTAAAAACTATTGTTGAGTGAGAGACAAGAAGCATTTGTCTTGGACCATCAACCCAGCACTGCTTATGCTCTATATGTCTGTAAGTAGGATTATAGCACTGTGTTTTCTCTTAAGAATAGCTAAAGATTAGAAAGTTAGATTGTGTTTTTCTTTGACATCAGACCTGTCCTACTCTATTTTTTTAAGTTTCTGTGTGATTTCTGAACTTTTAGACATCTCTGTGGTGTAGTAGTATTGTCTTGTGTTTTAGTTATTTATTATTAAATATTTTAAAAACCTTTACATGTGGCTGTTTTGTGTGGAGAAGTAGGTTCTAGAGTACATTGCATATTTATAGATGTTATCGTAATAGGCCACTCTAATAAGCTTTAGACTGTATAGTCACATTACCGATTGTATTATAATATTGCACAGCAATAATTGGACTCCCTTTTAATGGCCTTTTAGTAGCTGTTAATTATTAGCTGGGTGGTGCAGGAATTACTACTGTATGGTCTGGGTAATAGGGGCACAGCTGGAGAACCTGTGCCAGCCTTTTCCCAGGAGGGTCTGTGTGGTTGTATAACCTCTGCTCAAAGTGTGTGTGTTGTGTCAACTACTTGGGCAGGGACACGAAACACTGGTTGGACAGAGAGGGTACTGGAGGTTTTAGCTTGCCCAGCTAGGCTGAGACCTGGGCCTTATAGCTGTGCCAGTGAGGAGTCTTATTGGGGACCTGGTGAGCAAGGCAGCAACCAGCCCCAGACTGACTGTGATCTCTGTGTGCACTTAAGGGAAATTGTACTTTACTGTGTGTATTAGTTATCCTTTCCTGTTCAAGGAGATGACCACCCTGGTGTTAGTGGTGAGGATTGAGGCTCCTTGATTGCTGAGCCAGGGCTCGGGCATCACATCTTCTATCCCTTCTTTCTCTTTCCCCAAACTACTTACTCTAACTCTTCTAGACCTAGACTATTCTCTCCCTGTCCATTCACTACACAATCTATCTGGTTATTACCTGAGAACTCCTCTCCATTCCTATTTATTCTCTGTACTGCATTGCAGCTACTATCCCTATTGTTCTCATATACTGCTATGCAACTGTATATGAATGTGATTCAATTTTAAAATTGATCTGCTCTGAATCTGCTTTGTATACATCATTATGAAAAATTATTAGTACAAAGCTTAAAAACCTCAGCTTTGGCCGGCTAAGAACTTGCTGTATTCAACTGGACGTATAAGAGAATTTAAGTACCTTTATCTGCACTTTTTTTTTCAAAAAAATACAGTATTTAAATTGATTTTAACTGTGTGTTGCAGGAATATTAACTGAACTGGAAGTTAGTCAGTGTTTGCTGAATTTTGTTATTTGCTAGTAATTACAGGTGTGGGGGTAGCCACATTCTTTGATTTCCTGTCCTTGCCTATTTAAGTGGTACAGTGTGAAATATTTTCTGCTTAAAAACCTCAGCTTTGGCCGGCTAAGAACTTGCTGTATTCAACTGGACATATAAGAAAATGTAAGTACCTTTATCTGCACTTTCTTTTCAAAAAAATACAGTATTTAAATTGATTTTAACTGTGTGTTGCAGGAATATTAACTGAACTGGAAGTTAGTCAGTGTTTGCTGAATTTTGTTATTTGGTAGTAATTACAGGTGTGGGGTAGCCACATTCTTTGATTTCCTGTCCTTGCCTATTTAAGTGGTACAGTGTGAAATATTTTCTGCTTAAAAACCTCAGCTTTGGCCGGCTAAGAACTTGCTGTATTCAACTGCATGTATAAGAGAATTTAAGTACCTTTATCTGCACTTTTTTTTTTTAAAAATACAGTATTTAAATTGATTTTAACTGTGTGTTGCAGGAATATTAACTGAACTGGAAGTTAGTCAGTATTTGCTGAATTTTGTTATTTGCTAGTAATTACAGGTGTGGGGGTAGCCACATTCTTTGATTTCCTGTCCTTGCCTATTTAAGTGGTACAGTGTGAAATATTTTCTGCTTAAAAACCTCAGCTTTGGCTGGCTAAGAACTTACTGTATTCAACTGGACGTATAAGAGAATTTAAGTACCTTTATCTGCACTTTTTTCAAAAAATACAGTATTTAAATTGATTTTAACTGTGTGTTGCAGGAATATTAACTGAACTGGAAGTTAGTCAGTGTTTGCTGAATTTTGTTATTTGCTAGTAATAACAGGTGTGGGGGTAGCCACATTCTTTGATTTCCTGTCCTTGCCTATTTAAGTGGTACAGTGTGAAATATTTTCTGCTTAAAATCCTCAGCGTTGGCCGGCTAAGAACTTGCTGTATTCAACTGGACATATAAGAGAATTTAAGTACCTTTATCTGCACTTTGTTCAAAAAATACAGTATTTAAATTGATTTTAACTGTGTGTTGCAGGAATATTAACTGAACTGGAAGTTAGTCAGTGTTTGCTGAATTTTGTTATTTGCTAGTAATTACAGGTGTGGGGGTAGCCACATTCTTTGATTTCCTGTCCTTGCCTATTTAAGTGTTACAGTGTGAAATATTTTCTGCTTAAAAACCTCAGCGTTGGCCGGCTAAGAATTTGCTGTATTCAACTGGACGTATAAGAGAATTTAAGTACCTTTATCTGCACTTTTTTTTTTCAAAAAAATACAGTCTTTAAATTGATTTTAACTGTGTGTTGCAGGAATAATAACTGAACTGGAAGTTAGTCAGTGTTTGGTGAATTTTGTTATTTGCTAGTAATTACATGTGTTGGGGTAGCCACATTCTTTGATTTCCTGTCCTTGCCTATTTAAGTGGTACAGTGTGAAATATTTTCTGCTTAAAAACCTCAGCTTTGGCCGGCTAAGAACTTGCTGTATTCAACTGGACATATAAGAGAATTTAAGTACCTTTATCTGCACTTTTTTTCAAAAAATACAGTATTTAAATTGATTTTAACTGTGTGTTGCAGGAATATTAACTGAACTGGAAGTTAGTCAGTGTTTGCTGAATTTTGTTATTTGCTAGTAATTACAGGTGTGGGGTAGCCACATTCTTTGGTTTCCTGTCCTTGCCTATTTAAGTGGTACAGTGTGAAATATTTTCTGCTTAAAACCCCAGCTTTGGCGGCTAAGAACTTGCTGTATTGGACGTATAAGAGAATTTAAGTACCTTTATCTGCACTTTTTTTCAAAAAAATACAGTATTTAAATTGATTTTAACTGTGTGTTGCAGGAATATTAACTGAACTGGAAGTTAGTCAGTGTTTGCTGAATTTTGTTATTTGCTAGTAATTACAGGTGTGGGGTAGCCACATTCTTTGATTTCCTGTCCTTGCCTATTTAAGTGGTACAGTGTGAAATATTTTCTGCTTAAAAACCTCAGCTTTGGCTGGCTAAGAACTTGCTGTATTCAACTGGACGTATAAGAGCATTTAAGTACCTTTATCTGCACTTTTTTTTCAAAAAATACAGTATTTAAATTGATTTTAACTGAATGTTGCAGGAATATTAACTGAACTGGAAGTTTTGACTCTGCTCTTCAGTTAGTCCCACCCACCCTCCCTGTTTTTGTTTTGGTGTTAATCTTAGTGGCCTTGAAACTGCCCGCCCCTCTTGTAAATTTGTGTTTGGATACTCCTTCTGGGCCCATCTCATTTGCTCACTCAACTGAGTGCAGTGAGATCATATTCTGATTTCAGGCACTCCTACTGTGTACAAAGAGAGCATCTGGGAAACAGAAAAAAAAATTAAGCTTGTTTCCTGCCTTTCCTGTTAAGTGGTATAGACTATTTGTAGGCTTCTGAGCCCCCAAGCCCTTCTGTGTTGGAGGGAAGCCTTCAAGCTTAGTTTTTTTTTCTTATAACTAGCCAGTTTTCTAGTTTCAGCACTCAAATCTGTTTCTTTGATCTCAGCACTTGTTCAGAAAAAAAAAAAAAAATGTCATCTGCTTTTACTGTACTTGTGTTTCTACCTACTTTATTTTACTTTTGCATCATCTTAAAAGTACTCAATTGTATTTATGACTGCTTGGTGTAACTCATTCTAAGCCTTTTGGTTTAAACACTTGGGCTTCGGACCAGATGTTTTGCACTGAGAGGGTTTGTGGTCTGCACTGTAGTGGCAGAACAGGTAGCTTACATCCTTCTAGGTTGGGAACTGCTGATTGAGGGCTCAGTGTCTGTTATTCTAAAAGTGTATTAATTCTGGTTTAAGCACTTGGGCTTTCAGGCCAGTTATTTTACATTAAGAGGGTTCGTGGTCTGCACTCTTGTGGGATGAGAGGCTGGACTCTGCCTTTCTGAGCTGGGAATTTCTGGTTAAAGGCTTATAGTGCATGCATATCTGAACTGCTTCTTACTGAAGTTGGTGCGCCTTGTTTGCTGTGGCATAGACTGGATTCAGGCCTGCTGGATCTAGCTTTGTTTGTGTAACTTGAGCACTAATCCAGGCATTCTCTAAAGTATTCAATTGTATTTATTACTGCGTGGTAGTAACTTGATTAAAGTGTAGCTATCATTCTAAGTCTTTTGGATTAAGCACTTGGGCTTCAGACCAGTTGTTTTACATTAGGAAGGTTTGTGGCATGCACTGTGGTGGCAGGACAGGTAGCTTTCATCCTTCTAAGTTGGGAACTGCTGATTGAGAGCCCAGTGTCTGTTATTCTTAAAGTGTATTAGTTCTGGTTTAAGCACTTGGGCTTCAGGCCAGTTATTTTACATTAAGAAGGTTCATGGTCTGCACTCTTGTGGGAGAAGAGGCTGGACTCTGCCCTTCTGAGCTGGGAATTTCTGGGTAAAGGTTTATAGTGCCTGAATATTTGAACTGTATCTTGCACCTTGTTTGCTGTAGCATAGACTAGATCCAGGCCTGCTGAATCTAGCTTTGTTTATATGCTTGTTGTTTGTTTGCTTGTTATTTCCCTGAAATGCTAATTCCACCTAATACGTGGCTTCTCAGCACTTCTGTGGATCACTAGTGATATCTGCATTGCTTACTGTACTTATTTCCTTGTTTCACTTGAAAGAAAGTTACTGTTTGTCAGTTTTGCATTTAAGTTACCTGTAACACATTGCACTTAAGTTACCTGGCACTTGCTCGCTAAAGCAATTATATAAGTCAGCACTAAAAATTAAAAGCACTACACCCTCACTACCCACTGGCCCTTGTTTTCAATTATTAAGGAATTCCCAATATTATTCTAGCATGTCCAAAGGTCAGTTGTCAACCTCCTCTCTGGTCCAGCTGGTGAATCTGGGAATCTTGAGGCAATGTTACAACTGCCTCATGTACACAGACAACCCTCTCCTCCTCCCAACAAATTCCAACACATGTGAGAGATGCAACCATATAGCCAAACTGGAGGCTAAGCTCTCTCAACTCAGTACTGGCATAACCAGTTGGGAGGAGAAGGAAACCACACTCACTACAATTCCAGTCTCACATAGACCTACCACGACAGCAAACCAAACACATAATCACACAAAAACATACTTTGAGGCTCTAAATAAAGATCTGCCTAAGCAGCAGAGACCTCCAAAGCAGACACCCAAGCAACCGCTACCCCAAAACAAAACACGTGCAACACATATCTCACAAAGCCAGTGTGCTGAACAGTCACAGCCCTTAAGACTAAACAACACACCTGATACACTTGTAATAGATGACTCTATCGTCAGGCACACTGACGTCCCGCTCACCAGGCTGAACAAGGAGAGGGTCACGGTGAGCAGCCTGTCGGGCGCTAGGATCTGCCACATACCACAGCACTCAGGTCACTCCAAGGCAAGTACAAATATGACTCAGTTATTGTCCATGCTGGTGTGAATGACCTGAGACGTACCTCCCTGGACTACATGAAAAGAGACATAAAGGAGCTCTCGGAGCATGTAGCCCAGGCCGGTATGATCCTGACCTTGAGTAGCATCTTACCCTCACCAAGAATGATGCCACAATATGAAGACAAGATGATCAATTTCAACAATTGGCTTAAGTACTGGTGTCATTCAAAGGGGATCCAATGCCTGTCAGCTTGGGATGATATGCTCGACAAGCCATGATGCTTCGCTAGGGATGGCTTGCACCTGTCACCCCTGGGCTTTCGGATATTGGCAAAGGCTCTTGCTACCCCCATAGTGCCTTTTTTAGGCAAGGCTCAAAAGACAAACCCACCTCCATAGGTATCACAGGGGACAAGAAACTAAGAGTAATGCTACTCAACACCAGAAGTCTAAACCTCAAGATGCACGCACTCGAAACTCTCCTTAGCATGGAGAGCATCGATATCTGTGCAGTAACAGAAACCTGGTTCAGGGCTCCTGAGAGCACCCCAGCACTACCAGGTTATACCTCATACCATGCTTTTCGGCCCCAAAACTTGGACCGAACCACAAAAGGAGGGGGAGTATCGATATTCATCAAACATACCCACACCTCCAGGTTGGTGGCAAAGCACGAAGCATCAGAGACTATCCATGTGCAACTAACAGTGGGTAAAACTGCCTTCCAGTTTATAGCCTGCTACAGACCACCCTCCCAAACCCAGGAACCCCACTCGGCCTTTCTGAGAACACTGGAAAATATGAAGGCCTCTCCAAACACCATTATATTGGGCGACTTCAACTACCCAAACATAGACTGGGAGCATTACTCTAGCTCCGACACCCTAGCCCAAAGGTTCCTAGAATTTATAAACTCAAATGCTATGGAACAACTTGTTACCACTCCCACAAGAGGGGAAAACATACTGGACCTGATCATCACCAACATGGGGACTCTATTCTCCATACCAGAAGTGTATCCCTCACTGGTAAGATCAGACCATAAACTAATCTCACTGGATATTCACATCCCGACCCCACCCCCTGCCCAGAAAACCACAGTGAAAAACTTCTCTAAAGCAAATTTCACACTTCTCAAAACCGAGGTGGAATCCTTCAAAGCCCCCGGGCCTGTGGAAAATATGGTCCAGACCGCAGAATCCTTTATAAATGCATTCTATGAACACCTTCAGGAATGCATGGATCATGCGATCCCAAATAAAACCAAGACCCAATCCTCCAAAGGCAGATGTCCTGTCTGGTGGACCCCAGCCATAAACAAACTATACAATAGAAGGAGGAAGCTAGTAAATGATAGAGCAAAATCCCAAAAAGGGAAGGCATCACTGATCAGTATTAGCAAAAAACTACGGGCACTCATAAAATTGTCTAAGGCCAGCTTTGAGAGAAAAATTGCACAGGACACTAAGGATAATCACAAGGCTTTCTTTAGTTATGTTAGGAACCTGGGTGGTAATTCCCAGATATGCTCAGAATTAGTCCAAAATGACAAAAATACACTGAACCCACAGACATTGCCAACATCCTAGCTGACAGGTTCAGCGCAAACGTCTCCTCCCCCTCCCCACCAAAAGGGAAAATATCTATCCCAGCAGAGTGCTGCCCCCCTGACATCTCAGATGGTCAGGTAAGAGCCGCCCTCTCCAAAGCAAAAAACACAGCATCAATGGGACCAGACGGTGTTCTGGGCTGCGTCCTACATGAACTCCAAGAAGAGCTAAACCCAAACACAAAACTACTGTTCAATCTCAGCCTTACTACAGGATATGTGCCCAAAGAGCAGCGTACAGCAACAGTGGTCCCTCTCCATAAAGGTGGTGCCTCAACGGATCCTGGAAACTATCGCCCCATAAGCCTGACTAGCTTGGTCTGCAAAGCTATGGAAAGGATCATCATGGACCTCATAAATAAAGATATTGGGGACCTACAGACACTGGATCCTACCCAGTTCGGCTTTGTTAAGGGCAGATCCTGCCTCTTAAACCTGCTTGATTTCTTTGAAACAGTCACCAAGGCCATTGACGAGGGGAAGGTGGTCCACACAGCGTACCTGGACCTCGCAAAAGACTTCGATACAATACCCCACTCGGGCATTATAGATAAGCTCACCAGCTTAAATATAAACCCCTATGTCACTAAATGGATTGCAAACTGGCTCAAGGACAGAACCCACATGGTTAGAATTGCTGGAGCCATGTCAGACTCCAAACCAGTTACAAGTGGTGTCCCACAAGGCTCAGTCCTGGGACCTCTCTTGTTCTGTATATATTTCTCGGAGGTACAGGCCAACACGGAAGGACTGTGGCTGACCAAGTTCGCAGATGACTGCAAACTGGGCACCATAATCGACTCTCCAGCCGACACAAGCATCCTCCAAAAGGGCCACATAGAAACAGACAACTGGTGCCAGAGCCATGGCCTCAAGCTAAATGCCAAAAAGTGTATAGTCATCCCCATTGGCAAAAATAAAGTGCCCACAAATTACCACATAGGTGGTAATCCATTAAGTACAGAAGAAGTAATTAGGGACCTGGGGACCCAAGTTGATAGCAATCTCTCATTTGACAACCACGTGGCCAAAGTGGTTAGAAAAACATTTTATATAGCCCACCTAATCATGAAGGGATTCACATCTAGATCAGGGGAGGTCATTGTGCCTCTTTACTCATCCCTCATCAGGCCCATAATTGAGTACAATGCCCCTTTTGGGATGTACCTTACCAGACACCTGCAGCAACTGGAAAGACCCCAAAAGTACCTCACCAAGAGGATCAAAGGGCTCAAACAGATGCCATATGCTGCCCAGTTAAAGAAACTCCAGCTCTACTCAGTGGCATACCGCCTGTTCAGAGGCGATCTGTGCCTGACGTATAAGGCCATGTCCAACCCGGAATTAATGGACATGCTGCACCTCAGAAAATCCAAATCCCATTGAGCTACGTGCTCAAGAGACTTGAACCTCAGCACTGAAATAAATAGGACATGCTGGAGGGACAGATTCATAACCCAGAGGCTCCCTTCACTCTGGAATAAAATCCCAGTCCAGGTTAGGCAGAGTCCCTCATTGACTCTCTTCAAGAGGAATCTTGATGAGTGGATGGGAGATCGTAGGTTTACCCCGGGTATTACTTCTGTGTCACTGTTAGACAGAGGCACAGTATACTAACCTCGAAAAAAGGCATAGCAAAATATATTTTAAATGGGTGGCGAAAGCCAAACACATTCTGGCTAGGCTTATAAATGCCCTAGGGCAGATAGCCTAGTATGAACCTATGAACCTATGAACTGTAACCTGTAGGATTATTCTCTGCTTTTCTCTTATTTGTTAACAATCTTAATCTGTGTTATAGTATCCTACTAGGAAAATTATTGTAACATTTTGTCTTTTCTGGGTACTTTGACTTTTTCTTATTGATGCACATTAGTACATCCTCCCTTACTTACCTGACTTAGACTATTTTGTTAAACAGATTATAAATAAATACCCACATAGACATGGGGAGGAGATGCAAACAGTGAATGGAGGTCAAAATGAAACCCTGAGTTTTCATCTGTGATAGAAAGACCTTGACTATTATGTCACCATGTCCACTAAAAATGTCTAGTACAAACACAGGGAAACCTGAGCATATTTGACATGTAATGTTCTTTCAGTTTTCAAGGAGGAACTTTTCCTATGCTTATAGGTAAATTTAAAACTTATGAGCCATGATGAATTTACCAATCAGACTTGTATACTTTACTGGAAATCAAGTGCAAGAATTTGTGACTGATCTTAAACAAATGGTTTAAGATTGTGAGCTTGTAATTTGAAAGATTCTCTTAACAGACAGAACTGTTAAGTGGCACTAGAAGTGACCATATGAGAGATAAGCTGTTTAAGCAAGTAGGTCTGACACTGGAAAAAAAGCCATAGGCATACGTAGAGTGAGAAACTTGCTTAATCTTCAGCTCAAGATTATGTGAGAAGAGCTTGAAGAATATACAGCAGAAGGTATCTTTTAGAGACAGGGAAGTATAATGTTGAAGTCTACTTAAAAAGTAGAGCAAAAACATCTGGCAACTGCGTGGCAGTCATAGTGCTAAATAATACATGATCTGCCAGAAACACCACCAAACAAATATGCTGTGGCATCTGTCATGAGAAAAGGCATTCAGGAAATGTTCATATGGTCTGTGGACTTTCATAAGTATTTCATCAAAGTATTTTCAAAGCTACAGTACTGATAATCCAAAGACTGTTCAGGCTGCCAACTATAGAAAAATTAAAGCTAGACAGAAAAGAAAATGATTATAAGAATATCTATTAACATTCAAGTTAGACAATAAGCCAAATGCAGTATTCATTCGGAATCTATATTCATATCTCTGATTGCTGACTGCAAGCTGTTCGGGTCATCCTGATTACTTTTATCTTATTCTGGGCACAGAATAAAACCAAAGTGTCAAGCTTGGCAAGGCTATGTATACAAATCTAAGCTTGGCTAGACTGTGTGTTCAAATCTAGAAGTACACATTATTATTTCAGTGTGTATCAGTTTAGGGTATTTTAAAGAAGTCTAAATTTTGGAAACTTGGTTTGATTAAAATAATTAATGGTGTACAGATGCAGATTAAGAGAAAGGAGTACTGACAGTTCTAATGTAAGACCAAGATGTGAATCTGATAGTGTTAACAGGTTACACCGCCAGAATATTTTTACAATCATGTAAAATGCCCACAAGCACCTTAGATGTTGGAGCATTAATTTAGTTTGTGTAGTACAGAAACAAAGCATTCTTCTGATATCAGAATGCATGGTTTTACTTTTGAAATGAATATCTTTTTTATCACAGAATTGATGGGATAGTCAAAAACAACAGAAACGTTTATGCAATAAGCATTTCATTGCAGGATCAGAATGCATACGGCACAGAATACGGTATAGTGCTTGCACTCAGTCAGTCTTCATTACAGAATATTGATGATATTTTGGGAAAATAAACACTAATTTGTTTGAAGACTTGGGCTGTCTGCAAGGCAAGCATCATGTTAATATCTCTTCTGAGATAACTCCTGTAATTCTCACCTTGAAAAGAGTTCCTCTTCTGCTCACAGCGAGAATTGAACACATGAAAGCTGTAGGTGTAATAATGAAACAAACTAAATCTAGTGAATGGGTAAATAGATAGGTGACATTAGTTAAACAAGACAAGTTATGCATATGCATAAATCATGAAGATTTAAATGACTGGATCAAAAATGAACACTAGCTAAATAGTAGAAGATTCAAATAGCAACAATACTCAATGCAAACTATTTATCTGTACTTGATCCTAATTAAGGATTTTAGCAACATCAGCTGATGAATGTATTTCCAACTAGTGACTGTTTAATTCTTTCTTTCTTTCGGCTTTTCCCGGTTAGGGGTCGCCACAGCGGAACTCCGATCTGCTAATGATTGGCAGTTGATGTTTACGTGCTGGCTTGCTGGGCCTAACGCACAACCTTAAATGAAGGAATGCCCATTCACGCATGTCGACACACAGAAGACGCTCTAACTGAGAATCGAACGGGCAATGTCTAACTGTGAGGTGACAACACTACCGCAGCACCACCACCTGTTTAATACACTTCTGAATTAGTTATACATTTGTGAGATTGCCATCTGGAATCTCATTAGTCTTGTCAATCCTTCAGGGAACTGTTAATAATATTATAAAAGGCTTCAATGGTGCAGTGATTATTACTGATGATATATATTAGGCTAGGGTACAGCTAAACAGCAATATGATCAATACAGATTTGCACTACTTGACAGGCTGATGCAGATCCTTAAATGAGCAGACATAGATGCCAAACCTGTATAATGCCCCTTTTCTATGGACCACATTTGATTTTCAGAAGGGCTTACACAAGATTTGCTAAAGTGAAGGAAATTATTAACATGCAAAAAACATAATAAAGTATATGTAATATATTACTTAGGCACAATAAAATATCAACTTCCAAACTTTTAAGCTGTATTAATGCTATTAAGGACATTTCCAGAGAATGGAGTAGAATGGTTTTGGTTAACAGAAGTGTAAATGGATTTGATGTGTTGAAATGTTTCATCAGTACAGCACCTATGCTCAAATATTATGACATTTTACATCCTACTGTTACATGAAGATGTAAATGAATGCTAGAAAGGGCATTCTATTGTCTTATTACAAAAAGGTAGAACAACTGCACATAGTCTAAGTTCATTGACAGATTCTCAACAACACTATGCTCAGACATAGAAATATTAGCTTTAATTCTTGGCTGTCAAAAAATGAAATCAGACCATAAGGCATCATAAAGCAAATTTTACAAATCTTTGTATAATGTACTTACAAGACTCCAGAAAATGCCACTCTTGTTACATATTACAAAACATGACCTGCAACTTCAGTACAAGCCTGGTGAGATTATACATATAGCAGGTATGTTAAGCAAAGTGTTATCAACAACATTGCGAGGAAGATTAGAGTGACTAAGACCTAGAAGCAATATGGATTGTATTACTTATCTGTATTAAAAATGTACAAGAACTCAATATGTGCATTCAGGAGGACCATGAGCCATATGTGTTTCATGCTGTTATTATGTGATAATGTTCAGATACTGCAAAACCTTTTAAATCATTAATCAGGGCTTACTTTTTATGTAAAAGTGGGCTGCCTGTGCTGTAAGGTTTATTATTTAAAGATGCAAATTAATAATTCCTTCATAGTTAAGATGCAATATTCTTAACAGAATTAAATGTAAGGAAAAGGCTTGTGGTGATCCTTATTAGCATGACATGAAAGAACAAGCAAAACTAATAATTAGAAACTGTGAAGTTTATAGTCTGTCTGGAAATTAAAACCAGAAGGAAAATTTCACAAATCATCAAATTCTGCATTTACCTTTTAAGAAGGCTGGTGTAGGCTTATTTCAGCACACAAACTTGACTTTCTGTTGTTTAATGACTGCTGTTCTTCATTTTCCTGAAGTTATATAACTGAAAGATAGAAAACAATCCCCAGGATTTAATAAAATCCGTGTAGGCTCTGTGTAGAGCCTACATGGAATGTATCCATGTACGCACCCACAGTTCCCCCTCGGTAGTGCACAATGCATATTAATCATGACGTGCTGCTGAGGAAAAGCATAGTAACAGGGATATAGAATCCATGTAGGCAGAAGTGTAGAGGCTGGTCAGATGTTATGTACATGGTGAGACTCCCTGCAATGTTTCATGCTACTGCTAAAATGTGCTGTGTATTAATAGTTTGTGTTTTCAATTTATAAATTGTGTTTTTGTCATTTTTTTATTTCTTTTTTTAATGTCTTTTTGTACAGCATGGTGCAGAGTGCAGCAATGCCAAGCTGTGCTTATACATAGATTGCTGATACATGCCAGACATCTAAAAATAGAAACCAAATGTAATTAATTATTTAATTTTGCTTTTGTTTGTGCCCATTTAAGCCTGTTTGTGTGGTGTGCTACGATTGCTTAGTAGTATATGTGAAGATATACAACTGTATATGCTCTCCAAGTAGCTAAATGGGTAGACTAATGGTCTACAGTTCTGTAGGTGCCAGGTTCAAGTCCCTACCACACATATCAATTGTTGAATGCAACAAAAAATGTCTTTTAAATTAAAATTAATGTTTTTATATTCGAGAGAGCTGTGGGGTGCTAGCACTGCGTAAATGTAGTTAATGGCTAATATTGCTTACTCTTTGCTAAGCTTCGCTAAAACAATGGTTCTGCGAGTTACGAGCTGCTCAGCTTTGCTTAGCTGATTTGTGTAATGCTAAGCAACATGGCAATTTTTGAATGTTGCTGAATAACTTGTAAGGGTGGGAAAACAGCCTATATTAAGGCCAATAGGTGGGAATTCTGCATCATTTGTTGGAGTCTGCTTATCTGCTGATATGTTAGGTGGTGCAGGAGAGGGTCCGTGCTTTTGGGTGAGGAGATGAGGTGTGCATGAGTCCAGTGTTTTTGGAGGGCTCCTCATACAAAATTATGAAACTAGGGTGCTGCAGGGTGGTTACCAGGGCTCAGAGTGTAAGGCTGAGGCCTGAGATCAGTTGTCCAGGGATCTTACCAGTTCTACTGGTATCCCCCACACTGGTGAGCAGTGTTTTCACTACTATGATGACCTGAAGCAGAGAAAGAGGGGAATGTTGGACACCTGGGTCCAACAGGCTAGGATTGGAAATGTCCCACAAATATGTAAGTTTTTTGTTCCACTGTTGTACCAAAATGTAAGCTAAATGTGTGCCAGACTGGTATGCATAATGGTGTGCTTCTCTCCCAACAGCTGCAGCTGAGAGGACTTGCAATATTCAGTCCCATTAAGGGTGCCTGGCTAGGTTGCGCCGTGAGTGTGGTAAGTATGGATATACTATGCTATCTGTAGTGCAATAAGAAATAAAGAATAAATGTACTGCAATAAAGAATAAACAATAAAAACTGTAGTGCAGTAACTGGGCAATTAGAAAAGTGGTGCAATAAATGGACACTTAGAACTGTAGTGCAATAAATGAACAAAAACAACTGTATTGAAATAAACAAGAGAATTATCAGCAATACCAATAAAGTGTTAAGCAGCATGTGGTGTCCTAAATAAACCTGTCTTTATATTTGCAAAATGGCTGTATTCATTGCATGTGTGTTGTACTGTCACTGCAGTCAAGTGGGAAAATGTAGTAGCTCTACAATGCAAAAGGAATATCCTGTAAAGGTTTTTCTCAACTAATAGTATGTTTCAAGGTTGTCTTCAAGCCAATATAAGTCAAATAATGCTCACATTTTCTTCCAGTCCAGGAACAAAAGGTATATGGCTGAGGTAGCCCACTTTATAAGCAGATAGTGTGTGTAGATTTTACAGGGAATTATCAGCAATACCAGTAAAATGTTAAGCGGCACTGTGGTTTCCTAAATAAGTCTGTCTTCATAATACAGCTGTATTCATTGCATGTGTGTTTCTACTGTAACTACAGTCAAGTGTTAAAGTGTAATAGCTCTACAGTGCAAAAGAAATGTCCTGTAAAATGTTTTTTTTAACTAATAGTATGGGCCAAGGTTGCCTCCAGGCCAGTGTCAATCACATAATGCTCACATTTTCTTCCACTCCAGGAACAAAAGTTATATGGCTGAGGTACCCCGCTTTGTGAGCAGATAGTGTGTGCAGATTTCACAGATAGTTACCAGAAATACCAATAAAGTATTAAGCAGAATGTTGGTTTCCCATATAAATCTGTCTTAATATTTGTAATAGGGCTGTGGTCATTGCACGTCTGTTCTAAGCTGCTGCAGTCAACTGTTAACATTATTTGCAGATGTCCACTGCAGTCACAGCTATTAGGTTCCACACTCGCTCCTGTAAGCTAAGGCATGACGCCTGTCTAGTTTGCTTAATGTACACAAACATGCCTCTCAAATGTCACTATTTTTTGCAATGAAATTACAACTGCCTACTCTGTATGTTCTATCATTACCACATAAGTGATTACCTGGAATGCTATATATTTAAAAATCCATTTACATAACACCTTGGTAATTATGTAAGTCCACATTATGTGAAACTGTTCTGTGTAGTTCTGTACCTGCATTTGTTACTGCTTGGCCCATACTGACCCATGCCAACAGCTTGAGAGATATGCATGTGCTACATCAGCTATAGAAGAATTCTAGTCACTGTACTCACAACTGACATTGCACACATGTAGAAGTTTGTAGTTGCACTCTGTGTAGTAATATTACCTGTGATGTAACTAATGGTATGTTTTTCTCTCATCCTCACCCCTTATCTTCTTTAATTTATTATTGTTATTTACTATTATGAATTAATATTAACATATTTTGTTACACTAACTGTTTTATTGGCCTTATGGTTTAATTCATACTGGTTTGCTGTTAACATACTTACTGTTATGTTACTTAATGTTCTGTTACACATAATACACCTTAATATGTATTTGGATTAATAAATATTATGTTCCATTCTATTAATACTAACATTGGTTTGGTTAATACTAACCTTAACTTAGTTTTATAACTACTTTACTACAGCACATCAAGGTCGGCCGGTTCCTCATGATCCGCTTACCTTGCCTCCTCTGGGAGTGGAACCAGGTCTCAGCATATCTAGAACCCTGCTTGGTGGTGCCTCCTCTGCTGCCCCTGCACTACCTGTGGTGTTGGTAATACCAACCCACAGCATGAGGCCAGGCCCCCATCTGGGGACAGTGATGGAGGGGGGAGTTGTCACCCATGACAAACTGCTGGGTTTGGTGCACAGGATCATCTTCAGTGGGTTTGGATGATGCCTGCACCAGATGGAGAGTATGCTGGCCACCCTGGTAGGGCAGGCTCACCCCATAGCCTAGCTTCCACCACTGTCACCCTCGGGCAGTGATGGAGCAGTATTGACAGTACCATGGGTGGGGATTTGAGTCACACTGCTACCTTGTGGAGGCACATGGGAATGAGATTCTAAAACACTCTACCCATCCAAGGTGTTTACTCCCCTCTTGTGTCACACACCAACCCTGTCCACTGTCTTGTCTGTCTTTTCTGTCTGCAAAATCTTCCTCACTTACCCAAATTACCTTCCCCACACATACCTTTATCTCTCCTGCAACATTTCATTCTCACCTTAAATGGGCACCTGCCCCAAAAAAAAAAAACAAATATGTCACATACATAGCTCTCCATTTTGCACGTGTCCACACATAATTTGGCCCAATTGGCTTAACAATGCAATTATGTTGTCCTCACCCCTCTCTCTGGGGGTTAGAGTCCAAAGTCATCTACAAATTCTTGCAAAGTGGACAGTTGTTGCTGTACAAGAAAAGGATAGCTATGGTTCTTTCCCAAACCCCGCTTGTACATACCTACCTGCTTTTCACTATGTTTTTCCCCCTGCTTGCATCCAATTTCATCACTTTCCTATCTCCCATTTTTCTTTTATTTTTTATTTTTTTAGCATGACAATGCGTGAAGCGACACATCGCTCAGCTTCGCTAAGCTCAGCTAAATGGACCTATATTGATATATGTGCTTTAAATTATAAACATGTACAAAATAAACACCTGTCCCCTACTTCAAACCCATGACCATTGCATCTGTACGGTGCTATTCTCCCATGCCACACAGCTATTAATTAAAACAGGTGATTTAAGCAAAGCATAGTAATTGCAGGTTACAGTCATTAAACGTGTCTTAGCAGACCTGCGCATTATGCCACATCATGCAAAATTGCTTAAAGAGTAATGCAAAAACTGGGATTGCATCTTGCAGTCTGGTGCAACAGGGCACTACTAGAATGCCAAAAACAGAAGAATAAGTACTAAAAAGGACACCACTTTGATATGTAACATTCAGGTTACAGGGAATGATGATATTTTTCTATCAGAAAACCTTCAGTCAACAGAAGAAGGCATAATTTTTCCAAAAAGAGAAGGTAGGAAAAAGAGTCAAGGGGCAGGTGAAAAAGAAAAAATCTGAATTGAAAGTGGCAGGATTGAAGAACAATTACTATAAGAAAAAAGAAGAGAAAGGCAGATGCTGACTACATGTCTCAAGCTGTGAATTTACAATACCAGCTGGATGAGAATTTAATACACAATGAAAACAGTGGGATTAATAAGACTAATGGTGATGAAGATCTATCCTTTGTAACAATTGACAGAGCAGATATTACTGTATTAGAAGCTGAAGATTCTTCAGAGCTTGTCAGCAAATATATTCCTGCAATTGGAAATTCAGTTATCAGAGGAACTTATATTTGCAGAAGTGAACTTTGAATAGTGCTATGCTTGCCAGGAGCAAAAATAGAAGATGCGAGACAAGCCTTGGAACGCCTTAATGTAAGGAAGTACAGATCTATTTTTATTCATGTTGGTACAAATAATGTTATCCGCAAGGATTCTCTGACTGTTAGTAGAGAACTGACAGCCCTTCTAGATAGTATAGCTTGTACTGGTGTTAGGACATATTTTTCACAAATCACCTATAGAAAGGATAGTCAGGTCAGTGTGAATGAAAAGATTTTTGGGGCAAATACCTACATGGAACAAATGTCCTGTTTTAAAAAAATGGAACTGTGTAGAGAATCCAAGTGTAGCTTTGGGCACACATTTATTCAGACAGGATGGCATGCACTTGTCAAGATCAGGGAAGAGAATTTTTGCAGCAGATATTTTGCAATATTTGGCAAACACTAGGCAGGATTTTTGCAAGGTCGAAAATTTAACAGTTCACAGATAGCAATTGTTGATGCATCTTTG
Source organism: Protopterus annectens (assembly GCF_019279795.1). Lineage (NCBI taxonomy): Eukaryota > Metazoa > Chordata > Ceratodontiformes > Protopteridae > Protopterus > Protopterus annectens. The sequence goes on from NC_056732.1 coordinate 458,361,253, forward strand.
ATAGTTGTTAATGGTAGGAGCATTAATAATAAAGTTTTTTTATTAGAAATTTTACTACATTCCCACAAGATTGATGTTGTTATTGTTTCTGAAATGTGGTTAAAGAACAATGACTGGAAACCAATCTGCAACAACCATTCTAACAAAAAAATCAGGTGATGATGTTTTGATAGGGATTAAAGATAATTATGAGACCTGTGATTATTACGTTCAGTGATAACACCAATACCATAGACTGTGTAACGGTCACAATAAACACAACTCTGGAACATATAACAATTGTTGGAGTGTATAGACCACCAAAGTCAAGTGCAGATGACCTATAATAATTCATACATTTCTTGCATGAAACACAGGAGGGAAGAATAATATTAGCTGGGGACTTAAATTTACCAGAAAGAGACTAGAATAATGTTGATTCAGCAATGTTAGTAAGGAAATTATTCTCAACATATATTCAGGAACAACAATTGCTTCAGATTGTTAAAAAACTTACTAGGGGATGGAACATACTAGACATTGTTTGTGTTCCTAAAGAAATTGCTGTTATTTAAAGTCAAGTTTTACCACCATTGATGTGCAGTGATCATGGGGTTATAAATGATAATTTATTGCTAGATAATTCTGCCAAACTGAAATCTAAACTAATGCACAGAAGGTTAATTGCAAATTATACGGAAGCAAAAGAGTCACTATGTAAAACTAACTGGACTGATGTGTTCAGTGGAAAAACTGTAGATGGAACGTGAAAAGTTTTGAAAGAGAAATTGTTTGAGTGCAAAAAATAAAAAAAAATGTTTAACATCAGGATCTAGGCATACAACACCAGTGGGATATATTTCCATAAAAACACGACATCTGATTAAGATGAGAGACACAACATATAAGAAATAGAAGAGAGGTTGAACTAACACTTTGAAAACTGAAATAAACAAGCTGGATAAACAGATTAAGCATAGTGTGAGACAAGATCAAGAAAAAAATTGAAGAAAATGTATATAAAGATATTGAGCATAATAAGAGCATAATAGGAGCATAATAGATACATAAGAGGTGGAAGGAGTAAAGACACACGAACTGAAAAACTATGTGCAGATTTTAAAATTTATTCTAAGACACAACAGATTATAGATATATTTACAAAACCTTATGCAAAACAGTTTGGTTCCACAAAAGGGGTTATAAATTGTCCTAGTGACATCCAGATAACCCCAGATACTGGAATCAAATTAGATTATATTGAAAAAGAGCTGCACAAACTGGATCCAAACAAAGCACAGGGTAGAGACAGAATTAGTAACAATGATGTGTGAACACTTGAGCAAGAATTTATGGTACCATTATATCTATTATTCACTAGGTCATATAAATATGGGGAGATTCCTCAAGATTGGAGCCATAAAAGAGCAAGGGGAGTAGGACAAACCCAGAGTCATACAGACCCTTAAGTCTACTTTCATGTTATGGAAGTATAATGGAGAAGGTAATATTGGATAAGTTATTGTCAGAACTTGATAGGTTGGGACTTGAAACCATATATCAACATGCAAATGCTGAAAACAGATCTATTACCACCTGTAACATGATGTTCTATAACAATATAATAACAGCTATGAATAAAAAAATTGTGCTGTGATATAATTTATATAGATTTAACTTCAGCATTTGACAGGGTCATACACAAAAGACTGATCAATAAATTAGTACAACTAGGTATTGATGTACTCTTGATAAGATGGATAGCTGCATGGCTTACAAATAGGACATGGCAAGTATCATACAGCAACTGGATAGGTAAAATCCTTAGTTACAGTCAGGGTGTCCTACAGGGCTCTGTCCTAGGCCCTTACTTGTTTAGATTGTATCTTTCAGACCTAACTTTTTCATCTGAGGTGTTCTACTGTCTATATGCAGATGGCCTGAAATTGGGTAAACTGATTACATGTGTCATAGATAAGGCATGGCTGCAAAATAACTTGACTAAATTGACCATTTGGACACAGGAGAATAATATGCTGATAAATACATCAAAAACTAAACATAAGAGATTTGGGAGACATAGATTGGAAGGTGAATATTTAATGCAGCACACTGTGATTGAAACCGTAGACTCATTTACGGACCTGGGTATATGGGTAAATTCGGCTATGAGTTTTTCTAATCATATCAACCAATTAGTTAATGATAGTTACAGAACTATAGGTTGTATAAAAAAAAGATTTATAAACTCTAGGAAATCAAAAACGATGAAGTCATTGTTTGTTAGTTACATTAGACCCAAACCGGAGTATGGAATAACAATATGGAAACCGTATAAGAAAACAGACATGAGTAAACTGGAAAGAGTACAGTGGAAATATACCAAGGGCATCCATGGATGTGAAAATTTAAGTTAATATGAAAGACCAAAATATCTGAACTTGTACAGTGTCTCTTACAGATATTTAAGAGGAGATCTTATTCAGGTATATAGGGCATTTAGGGACAACTACCTCTGGGAATGTTTGGGGCTATCAAAAAGTACTAGAGAATCATCAGATGACCTATGTAGAAGATTCTATAGGAATGAGAAGTGTACTAATTGGTTCTCTGACAGAGTAGCTGATGCTTGGAACAGACTACCAAATTACATTAAAGCAAGTACTAGTTTAGATATTTTAAGAACAGCCTGGACACTTATTATGGGAACAAGTGTTATGGTATATTGGCAAGCTAGAAGGACTTTTAATGCCTGTGCTTGAAGTATTTGTATGTATGTATATAAGAATGAATATAACTGAGGTCTGTAATAGCAGATAAATGTTCCTTTTTATCAGCAACATTTACAAGTACACATGTTAAGGCATTACTGTCAAAATACATGTACAACAGGGACCTTGGTGCAGAAATACATCCATATAAAGCCATGCACATAATGATGGATTTAAAAATAGTATGTCACAGCCTGTATGTGTGTACTTATATCTTGCAAATACACCTGTTGTAACAATGACTCAGTAGCTCAGTCTGTTAAATGTCTTGCAAGCAGTACATTTTGCCACACACAGTCGTGGGTTCAAAGCCAGTGGTATGTAGCATTTAAATAATATTATTGTAAAGCCACCAATTAATCACTGACTCATTCCCTCTTTATCCACACAATGCATTACAAATGAAATGTCTACTTGTCACTAATGGAAGTCACAGGCCTGCTGATGGGAACACACTTCACATATGCCTATAGCAAAACCATAAGTGCATAAACTGTACGTTATGCAGGATGGGAAACAGAAAATTCACCCCGGGATCACTCCAGTGGCTCTACTCGACACAGACACTGGAAACTAAGGTTGTGTGGCACGATGCCAGGGTAATAGTATGGGCTAGGCTTGTAAAAACTAAGTACACACCTATGAACCTATGAACCTATTAATATCCATTCACAGAGGATTTTAACTCAGGTAATGCAAATGAGGCCCACTACTATCAGAGTGCAGTACACAGTCCTTTCAAACTCATGGTGCAGATTAGCACAGCTGTACAACTAACATACACATATGAAGCAACTGCTTGAACAAGGACTGCCAGCATACACATTCCAAATGAGTAGCAGACTGTAACACATGGCCTGCCAATTGCCCAAATAGTGGACTTAATGGTATATTTATCCCCTATTTTGCTCAAGGACACAACAAACATGTAGCCTAGTACTCTGTTAATGATACCATTGCCTAACATAATTACCTTAAATACATGCCTTATTTGGAGTGGAATGGCTACCCTCACTCTGTCTCTGCCTCTACTACAAGGCTGCCACAGCTGCCACAGTTACAACTACAGCCTGTTGTCCTCCAAAGTGTTCACACTCTCTGCCTAGGCCTATTACCTGCAGCTGCAGCCTGTAGCACACCCATTTCTATGTAACAGTAGCTTCTACAGACCTAACCTCTGCAATTACGTAGTCTCTTCACCCCAGTAATGTTCAGCACAACATATCAGAAAGAGCTTGTAATCTATATGGAGGCCATATATCTTGTGCAGTGGTTGCATGTCATTGGCTGATGATACTGCAAATCAGCTGTGTTGCCTGCACTTAACATTTTAGAACCACAGATTGGTTAAGAGGCAATCACCTGCTAACCAGAAGCACATTGAAAGGCAAACATGCTGGCTATGAGGAACCATTGTCTATGAGACTTTCTGCACACAGAATACAAGTTTGCAAAAACCTAAATATCACCACTTATCAATGGAGGAGTTTTGCAGTCCAGCAGGTTTACAACAGGATTCAGACATGTGAATATACTTACAGGGAATAGGGGTTACAGCATTAAGTCTTTCTTATAACTGTGACAATGACATGTCATTAATATCCACATTTGTTACACCTACAGAGGATGTGTAATACATCAAGGATGGAATGCTTTTTGTCAATATGGAACACTGGGCTCATGGGTCTCCCCCTTTATAGTGGCTGTAATAGTACACTGCTATTTGCTTGGCACTGTTGTTCTGACATATTATCCGAGAGTTGCCCCTAGGGGAACACACTGCAGTAGACTCCAGCGTTGGGTGTATGATCATATAGCAGTATCTATCATGGCACTCATGGGAATAGCTGACTATCACTAGTATCGTAGTTGTAGCCACACACTTAGTATGTTTGCACACTGTGGAATATGACATGTCTGAGCAAGCAGTAGGTACTGCCAGCCATTCAGTCTTGCTGAATATCTACATCGTGTACTTCCACATACGTGATTCTGACATGCGTTCCCATTCTGCTGTCTTCCAGGACACGTATTCAAGATGCTGTGCACCTTTCACAGATGTCGAGAATGAGATTATACTTGAAGGCCTCTGGCAACACCATCAATTCCTACTGTCCAGGGGAAAGCAAAACAGAGAAAAGCAGGCAGCATTGTGGGCTGACCTTGTCCATGATGTGAATGCTACAGGTAATCAGAGCAGGACACATGAGCAGGTTCGACACCATGCGATGGACATGATCAATGCTGCATGTAGAAGAGAAGCAGATGTAGCCAGGGATCATGACATCAACCACTCTCAGCCACTAAGGAATTCCTGGTGAACCTAGGCACACACGACAGCTTCCAGGCATCCATCACACCATAAATCATGGATGTTGGAGCCACAGTAATCATGGCAGAGGAGTGTGCAGGTAAGCTTAGTTTGATCATCATTGCAGTACTGTAGTAGTCAGTGTGTCAGGGTGTACATACTCTTATGTGGGTGTCAGGTCTGTGTTCCTTCTGGGGGGAAGGGTATAACTGCAGTTTGACATTCCTGCTCAGATGTTGACTGAGATAATAATTAACATAGTAGCTACTGTAATGTGAGATATATGGACATATTACCTTGTTGTGATGCAACATGTGATGGCACTGACATTACCTTACTCTCTACTTTACACAGGTCCATTGGGTATCAAAGAAGGCTGTGGTCCTACTCCTTGTAAGCACAACACTGTTTTGTTATAGATGTAGGTTTACAGCTACTAGTTCCTAAAGTGTCATCCCAGGCCTGCTGCCTGGCATGCTGTACTGTTGACATGAGTGCCAACTGCACAAATATTTTATGACTGTACACATATTGCAGTCATATATATGCCTTGTAGGTGTCACCACACTGCTAGATGCGACAGTATTGTAAGGACATTGCAGATTGCCATATGTGTCAACTGTGCAGAGTCTTCACAAATGTCAAAAGTGTACCTCATATTTGCTGATGAGATTTCTGTGTACAGAGCTTTTATTTACAAGTAACTACAGCTGTTTGTGGGGATAGTAGTCCTCTTGTCCTACTATATGAGGTTGGGGTTTCAACATGTCTGTAATAGTGCCTACAGTGTATAGAGATGTACATTTGTTGCAACATAGTACTGCAGAGCATAATTGTGTAGGTATTAATGTACTCCTTTTTCCTCTTTTATCACAGGTAAGCAGGAGGACTGGTCTCTTTCCCCTGTACAACCTGATGTCAGTGTCTCTTCAGACTCTGATGATGATGGTGATCCCAGTGTGGGATCTATGTTAAATAAATGAACGCTTAAAATGTCGAGTACAACTTACTCAAACACTTTTAAGTGAATGTTGATTTAACCAAGAGCCCAGAATGTCACAAAACACAATCCCGAAATGTTTTGTTTGGCCACCCACCCCTCCCAAGTCCTACACAACACTACACCAACTAAAAGCAACTTCCAATAGATCGTAGAAAAAAAAACTTACAACAACATACAGTAACATTGCAGGCAGGGGGGCAAGACCCCCTGCACCCCCACACCCCCTACTTAAATATACCAACTCCGAGACCGCACTTCAGTGCAGAAAAGGGAAATTCTCCCTTTCTGCACTGTACGGTGCTGTTAGCAGTAACTGACATGACGTAATATGTCACATATGTCAGTGCTGGACAACCAAAACATTTTGGAACTCCGTTTTCTGACATTCTGGGCTACTGATTAAATAAACATTCACTTAAAAGTGTTTGAGTATGTTGTACTCGACATTTTAAGCATTCGTTTATTTAACATAGACCCCCAGTGTGGCACAGGTGGGGGATTCAGGGACTGAATATGTCCCAGAGGTTGTCATCACTGTTCTGCCCACATTGTCACTGCACACAGTCTGCATGCCTACATGTACCCAGTCCCCAGAGGCCAAAGTTATTGGACAATCAGAAGGTGGGGACATTGAACAGGAAAGTGTGGCAACTGTGACTCCAGTGAGTGTAGACCATGGTCATAGCCAGAGAACTGGCAAGGTTCCACAAAGACAGATTGATAGGGGTGTTCATAGGAGGTCTGCTGTCCTTCCACCACCTGCTGCAGGTGTCACATCATGGTTCACTTGGTGTATGTTTTGGATAATCATGGTGGCACAGGCACATTCTGAAGAGAACTCCAGATGTATGCTCAGGGTTATGGATGCAGCACAGTCTGACATCCATGACTGACCCCACTACATTGGTGACACCCTGGATCAGTTCACTGATGCAGTGGACAGAAGGCGGGCTGAGACAGTGTCTGTCTTGGAATGCACAGTGTCTGTGCTGGAACATGTGGTTGGATTTAAGTGTCAGCTTCATGGACATAGGTCAGGAACTCCAGTTGTGAATCCACGTGGCCATATACAATCACACTCCCTTAGTGGCAATACATCCTTCGCTACAGTGGGGAGTGTGCTGTCCATACCAAGATATGGCAAGCCCTGAGTTCATTTTCCTGGGCATTCATGTGGAGGACACTGTCCAAGAAGACAGAAGTCACTGTCAGGTACTAACACCGCTTTTGGCCATGGGCATGGAGGTGCCATTGCAACTCCTGGCAGAGCCGGTTCCCATGTTTAGTCCTGGATATGGTGAACTGTCAACTCTACCATGCATGGTTCAAAGCTGTCCAATATACACACATGTAGGGCTAGCACTGAGCTTGACTGTGTACACCTACACACTCACACAGCACTGTCACATACAGGTCACCTACAGACACACGCATCACAATTCCATGGTCCACCTTACCTGCTTCCCTTCCTGACTCACACACATGCTATCAACCATTTTGGTCAGCCTTGGCCTCCTGCAGCCCCACACAACACCCTGTGCAGGTGATGATACCTCTGCCACATCTTTGTCATTCTCCTCATCAATGCAGGGAAATGGCACCATGTGTCTAATGCACAGGGTGAGTATATATATTATCATGTACTTGTGTAATACATTATTTAGCCATACCACTTGTAGTGGTTACTGACAGATACTTTATGCTGACATTTGTAATGATTAAGCCCCATAATTTTGTGTACGTTATGTTGTTTGATGTTGTAATGGCTGTATACTTACACAATGACAAGTGTGTCATGGAGCTGTTTCTTTTTCAGGATTCTGTTGGGCACACCTATGGACACATTGCAGCAAGACAGCCATAGATGTCACAGCACAGGATAGACTGCCTGCACAGAAGCAATATGTTTTCAGCAAGGTACATCACTATAGGTGCATGGCTCCATAAGTCTATATGTGTGTAACAGATTAACATGGACAATGGCCTCATGCAACATACTCATGCATCCCTAATCTATGAAAAGGTCTGATACCCTTGATAAGTGTCACCAGGGTGTTGTGAGCTATCACATCTACAAGCTGTGGTGCTGGAGATGACCCATCGTCACATTTCCTGTGTGCAGTACAGACATTTGTCCAACAGAACCTATGATTGTCATGTTCTGCATCCCATGGTGGAACCTGAGCATGACAGCAGATGTGTGCTTCACATGCATGGGGGGGGGACTGCTGCATATAGGGTGTACTGTCTGTGTGACATACCTGTCTCTCAAACATGTAATATTTATACCACAGTGATGGTGTAGGTGTGTAGGTTGGGTAAGACATGTATTAGTCCTGTCATGCATGTATGAGAGGTACACAGTAGGATCTTACAACTCCCTGTATGGCAGCCATACACATCCCTGAAAAAGCACTTATGAGACAGACTACACATGTATGGTTATGACACGGACTCCATAGGACATGTTATTTATAATGTGTATTGCAGTACCATGGAACCTGTGTGGCTGCTAAAGTTGTAGGATATGCCTGTGTAGTGACATGACCAGGGTGCCATTGCACACAATGATAGGTGTGATGAGTGCCACCTTCAGTATGACAATGACAGTCTGCGATTTACATCACAGACCTGTCTGTTTATGATGTACAACATTGAATGCATTCCCATATCTCACTGTCCACTGAAAGTCAAAGGCTACATTTCTCCATGTGTCCATACATCCATGATTAATGGCTCAACTGTGTGTGGTGTGTGGACATTACTATATTTCCCAAGGGTGGATGACTTTCCAGTGGATAGTATTCTGCAGTCATTGGCATTTAGTATTTGTCACTGGCTCAGACCACAACTGAATGTGTGTCACAGGCCATCATGGTTAACTGTTGGTTCCGTGTGGGATTCAGTGACAGCTCCTGATATGAAATCACCTGCTAATGCAGGCAGTAAGAAGTCATGGACAGTGGCTGTGACTGCAGAGAGGGAATGACTGGAAGGGGTGCACCATCAATGACATCTGGGGAAATCCACTGGTGACTGGCATCATTGCAGCTTAGCTCTCCCAATGCTATATTCCCAGATTATGACTGTCAGACACTTGCCTACCCACTAGCAGACATAACATGCAGGAGATAACCTACACAGTTTCCAGCAAGTCCTGCTGGCCTAATATTGTCAAACACCTTACCATGGTAGGTAGATTCAGTAACATTCCCATCATCCTTTGCATAGTGTAACACTCAATGGGGTCCACCAGTTAGAGTCAGTAGGTATGATTTGGCCTTGAGCATAACAAACAGTGTGTGATCCAGTGTCAGTGGGTGTATGACAGTGTTACTGCTCATATCCATGCTAACTCCTTTCATGGCATTTCATGTCACATGACTCAGAGATCTGGGGACACTGCTTGGCACTACATGCAAGTTGTCCTTTGTACAACTAAGTATTGCAGGTGCTTGCAGGATGTTCCAGGAAGAGAGCCATCCAAGGTGTGTGTACTGAGCACAGACAAATAAGTTAAGGAAGTGTAATATATATACCCTTTGATGATACAGTGGGGGTTTCACCAGGTACTCTGCAGTTGGACATTACCCAAGTGGTGTGTACTGGAAGTATACAATTACCTTGTAAAGATTGTGGAAATCAGAGGAGTCCACAGAATAGCTGGTGCCTGGCAACTACTAATGCTGGTCTCACCAACACCACTATCACATAGGATACCATGCTCCAATACATTTTCTGTCATCACACACAAAAAGGTGCTGCAAAGTCCATGATGAAATCAGGACACACCCTGTTATTTCATCCACATAGCTGTACCACATCATGAAAGGCTTTGTAGAATTCACATACCCTTTTTCAAATAGATGCCTTGATTAGCAACTTTGGCAATCAGTTGGCTTTTGCATGTGTTATGCCACCTATTCCAGAGTTGGTGGTATGTCACAAGGAAATTGATGATGGGGGATTATTAGCACTACTGTAGTGCCACAATATAATGTGCAATGTCCATTGACATAGATGTCCAATCTAGCACAATCAACACACTACCGGTGAGCCATCATAGGTGACACTTTCACAGCACTTCATGCATCCTGCCCTTGAACACATTAGTGGTGCATATCTGCATGACATGGCTATGAGACCTACTTCAGTGGACTGGCCACATATGGCCAATGTATGTCCACCTGCCATATGTCTTAGGCATAACATACTGTACAGTTATGTATGCAACACACAAGTCTGTGTTCCCACATCATACCGCACTACATCCAGTGTGCTATCTAGTTGCTTGACCGGCATCGTACATTTACAAGGCCAAGATGATGTCAGCAAAGTTGAAAAAGTCCACCATGCATGGACGAGCATCAACATCTTCACTGCAAGGTGTGCCTACAGACACTATATATCAGGCTGTCAACCCCAAGGGTGTGGCAGAATGATCCTACCTTTGCAGAACCTGCTGTTGATGTGTTGGGAGTGTCCCCAGCACTCTAGTCCTATGACACACACAATGTGTGACAGATGTGACTGTATTTCATAACCTTGCTGCCATAGTGTCTCCAACAGCAGTCATTACATATGGCAATGATCATCATGCCAACATGCACAGCTCACATCCTGCAGCATCTACAGCCACATTGCACAAACCTGCATGTGTTCACCTCCTTACCAGACAAATTGCCAAACAGACAACTCAGAATATCCTGCCTCTGGAGTGCACAGTACACATAATACTGCATACACCACTCTCTTACCGGTCAAACACCCGAGGCAAAACACAAAATCACACCTCTTCATCAGAGGTGATTACACTGTGAGACACATTGATGTCTGTGTCAAATGACTACATATGGGACAGGTCACAGATAGCTGTCTGTGGCTTGAAACAATAGGTGTTACTACACATTGCCACAAATCAAGGGATATCAGTTAATATAATGTTAACATCATATTTCCTGCAGGTCTCAACAACTAGGGACATACTTCACCAGCCTGTATACAGACACATAACTGTGCTTAGCCACTCTGTGTCGCTTGCGGGTATACGGATACCGTTCGGTTGTAGTTGACACTCACCTGGGATGATGGCTCCATATACATGGAAATTGATGGAAGTCAATAATTGCCTTAGTGTATGGTGTCATTGTCAGGGGATCTACTACATACCTACCTGGGATGCCATGCTCAACAGACATCAATGCTTCAACAGTGATGGTGTTCATCTTTCACCCCTGAGATTTGGAGTAATGGCCATGGCGAATGACACCCTTACAATGCATCTTAGATGCACTGTTCACAGAAAAGTTGGCAATGAGAACACCATCTGTATACATCATCATGGTTATGCTGCTACATGGTGGGTATGGCAACACTGAACCCCACTCTGTGTAATGTGCCCCCACCCTGAATTATGCAGACATGTATGCAGTCAAGGACATCTGGTTCAAAGCTTTGGACAGCACCACAGCCATACCAGACTACATGTCCATCCACATCTTCACACCTCAAAATGACAGTGTTCAAGGTAATGCAGGCAGTGTATACATACTCATTAAGGATAGATACACATCCAGATTTTATGAAACACTGCGATTTCCCAGAGACATTGCAGGTGCCATTCAATACTGGAAGGGCACATGATCAAGCAAATGCCAGCTACAGGAGCATCTCCATCTATCCAGATACCCAATTGTGCGTATTTGTATGTACGTGTCTTTCAAGATGTATCATTACAACATGTTGTGGGGTGGCATTAACTGACCACCAGCTGTGTTGCTTAGTCATGCTGCAGCTCCCTTACGCGAAGGTTAGTCTACATCCTTAACTACAATGTCCTGGGCAGTGCCATGACATCCACCAAGGGCAAACAATGTATTGCAACATGTGTTTACCAATATGGGTGACCACCGCAGCCCCCCATCATGAGGTCCTCCCTGGTGGGATCTGACTACAGATCAGTGTCATTAAAACTACCAGCACTAACCCCCCCCTTTCAGACTATATAGACATATATCTATATATATATATATATATATATATATATATATATCTATATATATATATACTTAATGCCTTGTAATAATCCTGTAACATTGCTGTTGAATGCTAATTTATAATGAAAATTGTATAATGTGTTGGAGCTTTTCTCCCTGGGTCTCCACTGAAAAAAGGATCTTCAGCTCAGTCGGACAAGAACGGTCAACAAATGTAAAATAAATAAATAAAATAAATAATATTTCAACAAAGACATTTTTTACCTCATGTGGGATGGTTTACATAGTTTGGCTGCACCTACCTTCTCTGATGGGATGTCATGTATGTAGAGCTGTACACTCATGCATTATGGCAACACCATTACAACTGCATGAACTCTGCTGTGCTTGATAGGAGGAACACAGGCTCCTCATGGCACAGCAGACCTGCCTTGTGGACAACTCCCATTATCAGGTTGTACATCAGGAGGAGGACATTGCTGTGTGACAGTTGGGGTGAGGGTGCCCCCTCTCAAATGGTGACACACCCTCCTCAGCTACAGCAACCACATAGTATTGTGATGTTGAGTAGACACAATAAGTGACAAAATTAGCCACCCACACAATGCAGAACCACAGTGCACATTGTAATTACATGTATAACTCAAAGCACAGGCCCAGATTGTCATTGAACTCATATTTAATGATTCCACATACAATGGGTCTGTAGCCATAGCTAACCTGTAGTCCTACATGTTCTGCATCAACTTTGTTCCCTTGTCCCTAACACATGTGACACATGACATACCTACAGCTCATCCCATAACTTCCATATAAACAGAGCAGGTTGCAAATGGCCTCTCTGTGGAGGATACACAACATCTACTGGACATGCTAACATCCCAGGCTGCATCCTACATGGGATGTGTCATGGATTACTAATACTATTGGAAACACATTGCAATCACACTAAAACCACTGGCTGAAACCCTGCTAACTGGACAACGGCAACTGTTATACCTTGCATAGAGGTGGTGCATGCACTGACTACCAAATCTGTTGACCTCTTTGCCTGAGTATACATATCTGTATGGCCGTAGTGGCAATCATCATGGAGCTGATCAGTATACATATATGTCACCAAGAACCTGGGTAAGGGGACATCAGGGCATAAAACCCCTTAGACTTGAGTCAAACTGTCTGACTCTATCCCCCACTCAAGCATCATGTATAAAGTACCCACATAGGCATCCATGGTACTATCACTGTAGGCATCACTTAGTGGCCCACTGATGGCACACATACTCACCATAGGGACATCCACCTCCAATAGCTGATCTGTAGGCAGCAGTGTTCAACAGGCTCATTCCTGGGTCCTCTGCTGCTTGGAATCCATTTAACTATGATACAAGGAATACCAACCGTCTGTGGCTAACAGTGTTGGCTGATGCTTGCAAAGTGTAAGCACTCATGGAGTCTGTGAGTTATGTCAATATCCTACAAGAGGGTAGTGATTAACAAATGCCTGTTGACATAGTAATGGCCATAAACTCCATGCAAATATAAATGTAGTGTCATTTGCATCAGTAACACCTATATACCTGGTAAGTAGAACATCGACCACAACATGTGATGTACATACTCAGAGGTGAAAGAACTGGCACACAGACCTGACCACACAGGTTTACACCTAATGTGCCTGAAATCACCATGTCTCCCCAGAGGTATGACAGGAATCATGTGTCATAACTGAGGGCACAAACACCCGTAATTGACATACTCGTAACTTCCATGTACTTTTCCCTCAGCATGCTGATAACTGAGTTCAATGGCCATTTGGTAATGGACCTTTCCAAGCAGTACTGGCACTTGCACAAAACAATATGGTCCTTCACAAGGGAACTTCTTGTCTTCAGCATGTGTTCAATGAGGATCATCTGAAATGAGTGTCATTGTAGCCTGTGGCATATAGACTACTCAGAGGTGATCTCTGCCTTGTATACGGGGCAATATGTGACCATGCTTGATTGTAAATTCTGCTTTAATAAACTGCCACAACTAAGTGCTTTCACCATTAAACCAATGGCTTCATCAGAGTTAATGGAAGCCTACATACAATACAAATATATAGTTACATCATCAATCCCCCACCCAATCAAAAATAATTTCATTATACATTTCATTCAAAAAACAATTAAGGTACAAAAATTGTTTAGATTGTTAAAACCAATTAGACTTACAGCTAAAATATGTTACTTATTAATATATCTTACTAGAATTAATGTACAAAAAACAAATAATTTGAATAAAAAAGTACTAATAATAATAATTCATGAATATTAAATAAATACATATACCATAAATACAATATATGTACTTAAATACTACTCAAAAAGTGTTTTTAAAGTATTTTTAAAGTGCATTGTTGTATAGTATTATGTTTCATAACTTCTTAACTTTAAATATGGGGCCATAGATATACTGTCATTAATACCTGGCAGGTTGGTTGCATTCAACCTAATCTGCCAGTTGATCTCCATAATATCCACTTTTAACTTGTCATCACCCCCTCTATCACTTGGGGTAACCCGACCCAACACAAAGAAGACAAATTTATTGAAGCCAGGACAAATTGTGCTATGCATGTATAAGGCATTATAAGTATCTTTATTTTTAAGGCCACGTAGGGCCCTCTGCTTAATATCTAAAATAAAAGATATCTGATGATTAAATCTCAAAACCATACAATCTTCCTTTCCTAAAGGATCTATTTTCCTTGAATCCTAGTCACCAGACATCTTTTATTTTAGATATTATGCAGAGAGCTTTGGATTTGAGTTTTGGTGCTAGCATCAAGGAAGTTATAGGTGTTAAACCTAGGGTAGTGTTTCGTAGAGGTAAGACTGTTACAAACATTTTGGAATTAACACCAGTGAGTTATGGCTATTCTAGAATGTACAAGTGTGGGGCGTGCAAGTATTGCAGATACATTAATGAAGGGCCCTACGTGGTAGTGGCAGGTTTTAATAGATCTATTCCTTGCCAGGTAGATGTTGTTTCAGTTCAAGGATGGTGGTGTACTTAGCTAGCTCTACATCTTGTTTGGCTTTTTATGACAGAAAGACTGTCAGAAAGTTAAAAGAAAGAATAGTGGAACATCTTAGGACCATTAAAAATAAGGATACTTGTAATGCCTTATACATGCATAGCACAGTTTGTCCTGGCTTCAATAAATTTGTCTTCTTTGTGTTGGGCCGGGTTATCCCAAGTGATAGAGGGGGTGATGCCAAGTTAAAAGTGGATATTATGGAGACCAACTGGCAGATTAGGTTGAATGCAACCAACTTGCTGGGTATTAATGACAGTATATCTATGACCTCATATTTAAAGTTAAGAACTTATGAAATATAATACTATACAACAATGCACTTTAAAAACACTTTTTGAGCTGTATTTAAGTGCATATATTGTATTTATGGTATATGTATTTATTTAATATTCATGAATTATAGGAAGGTGAATGTTATTATTAGTAATTTTTTATTCAAGTTATTTGTTTTTTGTACATTAATTGTAGTAAGATATATTAATAAGTAACATATTTTAGCTGTAAGTCTAATTGGTTTTAACGATCTAAACAATTTGTGTACCTTAACTGTTTTTTGAATGAAATGTATGATGAAATAATTTTTGATTGGGTGGGGGATTGATGATGTAACTATATATTTGTATTGTATGTAGGCTTCCATTAACTCTGATGAAGCCATTGGTTTAATGATGAAAGTGCTTAGTTGTGGAAGTTTATTAAAGCGGAATACTCTCAGTTGGTCTGGCATTTTGTTGTTTACTAGTTTTGCTCTTGTTGGGCTTTGTTTTCGTGTTTGATTGTAAATTCTGCATATCTGTAGGTGGCATAGTACATGGATTCATCACTGTAAGAACATTAACCTTGTATGCAATGTTAATAATACATGCTGTTGGGAGAAATTTGTCTATCAGACTTTAACCCACCTTTGCAACAGGGCCCTGGCCAATGGCAAGCATAGCCCTCAGTGCACCTCAGCACATGCCATTTGTATGACTAGCTGGGTGGCAGTCATTTCACCACAGGGCTTAGGGCTTCTGTCTGTGTCCCTGTTGGAGTGGGACAGTATGTGCTGCTCATGTAAATAAGAGTATACAGATGTCAACGCTTGTGATGGTTGCATGGCCATTATGCTAGTGAAGTTCAAATGTCCTATGGTTCCATAAGCTGATGTAAATTGCTTGAACAGCCACACACACAAACATGGCTAAATTGAGGATAGCACCACTTCTAGTTACTGTTTACAGGACATGGCATGGCACACACATAGTGCAAGTTGGCTGTATGTAGATTAGAACACTTACCCATGTAATGGTACACAGTACAGATCACAGTACATGATGCATGCAAGCCTCTGGTTTAGGACATATTATGCTTGATAACATCAGAAGGTCAAGTTGTGATCAGGCATGTCGAGGGCCATATCACCTGCTGCAACTAAAATTCTCCAAAACCTTTTTTCTTTGTAAGTTACTGAGGTGATCATATTTATGCCATATGGACATACACACATGCACCAAGTAGCCTGCAGTGAGATTAGAACTCCCACCTATGTAGTCTTACACACTATAAATCACAGTAATTAATGCAAGTGCCACACCTTAAATTGGGTATTGCAATAGCAGCTGGTAGTTTTAAGGTAGATGACATCATCAGGCCTTGTAGAAGAGGGCAGTTTGGAAGTCAGCAGCAACTTACAGGGCCAAAAAGTGCATAACCATTGCAGTATGATAACCAATGAGGGTTCTTAGTTGTTTGGAAGGGGGATACACACACATGCACCATGTGGCCTGCAGTGAGATTAGAACCCCTACCTATCTAGTTTTACATAGCATAGATCACAGTGCTTATCACACACACCATGGCTGATATCTGTTTTTATATGTGTTTGCAGACAAACTACTTGTAGATTATACAAACTAGGCTTGTGTTCAACAGCATCTGTAGACTGCAGAGTGATATTGCTTTATGCTATTATATGCATGCAGTATCCTAGCAGTGAGATAACTGCTATTATTCTAGCTATGTGTGTAGAGTTACCAGTATGTCCATATGTGGCAGTTTGTACTTGGATGGGCAAGCCTGTAGACAGGAATAATGTGCCCTTTTCATGCTTGCATAGACAACATTATACATTACACCACTTGCTCACCTGTTGCTAAGTGGTGATAACCAGCAGGTACAGATGTCCAAAGGTAAGAGAATTATGTACTGTTGAGCCCTTACTTTGCATCCTCTGAGCAACATTATAGATGTGTGAAAGAGCAGCTTTACTCACCCATATTAGGGTATGTAGGACAATACAGACATTCGCACATATTTCTGTATATAACAGGGATGTGTGTGTGTGTGTGTGTGTGTGTGTGTGTGTGTGTGTGTGTGTGTGTGTGTGTGTGTGTGTGTGTGTGTGTGTGTGTGTATATATATATATATATATATATATATGTAGCTGTGTGTGTTTATGATATGTATATGTGTTATGTAGATATATGGATACAGACTGAGAAGTATGTTTGTATATATATATATATATATATATATATATATATATATATATATATATTTTTTTTTTTTTTTGGTATGTATGTATGTTTTATATATATATGTATATATATATATATATATATATATATATATATATATATATATATATATATATATATATATATATATATATAATTTTATTATTTTTTTTATTTTACATTTGTTTACCGGGCTGGTCCAGCTCGATATATGTCCATTTTCAGCAGAGGCTCGGGGAGAAAAGCTCCAGATACAGACATTAATATCAGAATTTACAAATTTAGTTCACTGAGAAAAAATATAATGGTATTAGCATTAGCATGTTCTTACAGAAGCAACAATTAGAAATTAATTACAGACTAAGGGTATACAAATTACTCATGACTATAGAAAATATTTAGTGTAAGATTTGTATGTAGGAGAATAGAAAGTACTAGTAGCACATTGAAAGCTCATCAGGCTTAGTGCAGGGGCAGAGCCAGTGAGTTTTGAGGTGAGTTCTGAGTTAGGATTTGAAACAGGGAAAAGAAGAAATAGCAGTGAGGTTGTCAGGAAGAGAGTTCCAGGCTTTACCTATTGTGTTTGAGAACAAGGAATTGCCTTCCAAGTTATTGGATTTGCAAGTTGATATAAGAAGTTTGTTAGAAGAACGTAGCCTTTTAAGGTTGCAGTAAGGAGTGGTAAGGGAGGTGAGTATAGGGGTGTTATTGGGTTTGTAGAGGATTTTATGGGCTAAGGACAGCTGGTGATATAAGATCAGATTTTGCAGCTCAAGCCATCCTAATTGCTTTAAGTTTATGCAGTGGTGGGTTCTAAAAGTAGAGCCAGAGGCAAATCTGGCAATACTGCTATAGGCAACAGCCAGTTTGCAGAGGTTAGATTTGGACAGGTATGTGTAAATAGGGAAGGCATAAAGTAGGTAAGAAATCAGATTGGTATGGGCAATGTAAGTTCTGGTAAGTGAAGTAAGGAATGGTTTAATTCTATACAGGGAGCCTAGTTTTCTATTAACTAATTTTATGGTGTTGTTGATGTAATAGTCAAAGCATAGGTTATTGCCTATTTCTACTCTGAGGAGCCTGGTAGTGGGGTCAGGTGATATGTTAGTGCCATTACTAGACAAGACAGAGAAGTTGAGAGGAGAGGATTTTCGATGGGGGAGAACAGTAACAGTTTGGTTTTCTTGGGGTTTAGGATTAAGCATCATTTTAGGAACTAGGTTTCAACAGTTTGGGAAGTCTGTTGGGTGATAGAGTGCAGTTCAGAGGGGAAAGAAGCAGAACAGATCAAAGTAGAACCATCAGCATATTGTATACAGGTTGCAGAGGAAATACTGGTATGAAGATCATTAATAAAAATAGAAAACAGAAGGGGGCCATGTATAGAACCTTGTGGTACTCCGAGTATAATGGGCAGGTGGTTGGATAAGTTACTGTGCCAGAGCACTGCCTGTTGTCTGTTATAAAGATAGGAGTGGAACCACATTATAGCTCTTGAGTCTAGTGAGAATGTTTTAAGTAAATTTAAGAATATCTGGTGATTGACCATATTGACGGCTTTGGATAGGTCAATAAAGAGAGCAGAGGTAAGGATATTATTATTATTTCGATTTTTGTTGATACAGTCAGTAAAGGAAAGGAGGGCTGAAGTGGTGCTGTGGAAAGGTCTGAAGCCATGTTCACAGTCAGCAAGTAGGTTGTTATTCAACAGGTGATTAAGAAGTTGTTTTTGTATGCATTTTTCCATGATTTTAGCCAGGGAGGAGAGTAGGGCTATGGGTCGGTAGTTTGAGAGTTCTGTTGAATTTCCACCTTTATGCAGGGGAATGATATGTGAAATCTTCCAGACAGAAGGAATATAGCCTTCAACAATGGTTCTGTTAATCAGAATGGAAATGGGATAGGCTAGTAGTTTGACTGCAGTTTTTAGATACTGAGCAGGCAGAAGGTCAGCAGATGGAGAGGAGGCTTTAAGTTTATGGAGAAGAGAATAGATAAGTGATGTAGGTACTGGTTGCAATTGAAATGTGGGAATAGAAGTGTTAGGGGAGGTGGACTGAGAGGTGATATCAGAGGATAATTGATTAGCAAGAGACTGGACAGTTTCAGTAAAGAATGTATTGAAGGCATCAGCGGTTTGTTTAGTGTTGTTTTGGGAAGTGCCTATGGGGCTAGGGGTGTCAGAGTGGCCAGGTTTTAAGAGACTATTTATTCCTGCCCAGAACTTTTGTGGATTTTGTTGATTAGTTTGTTGTAAATGGCAGTAGTAGCTTCTTTTATCTGGAAGTACTGCTTTTTTGGTGGAGTTTCTGATTTGTCTAAAGTTAAGTTGGTAGGTGGGATCTTTAGTGCTACAATACTTGGTCCAGAGTTTGTTTTTCAGGATAATTGTATGCCGTGTATCTTTTGAGAGCCAAGGGGGCAGGTTTTGAGCTTATTCTAATAGATCTTAAGGGAGCATGAGAGTCTAGAATAGAAAGGAACTTGGAGTTGAAGTAAGCTACAGCATCATCAAGAGGCAGTAGTTTAAGAGGGGACCAGTTGCAAGCATTGAGTTCTGCTAGAAAGCTTTCAGGGTTAAAGTTTTTATTTGTTCTGACTATTTTGTATTTAGTTAGGTTAGGGGTAGCAGTTTTATGTCTGATTAGGTAAGTAAGAGCATGGTCACTTAAATCATTTGGTAGTGTACCTACTGTATAAGTATGTTGGTGGCTATTTATCAGAATCCAATCCAATATGCTTTCTTTGTTGTTAGATTTGTTAGTTCTAGTTGAGTCATGAATAGTTAGAGAAAAACCATGAAGATTTAGGAGGGAGGGGGGTGTAGAGTGGTGCAGGTTTTCCAGTCTATATTGACATCGCCCAGGGTTATGGTTTCTTGTGGGAATTGAATAGCGAGCCAGCTAAGGATCTCTTCTAGGGTACTAATGTTATTTCCAGGAGGGAGGGAGGTGCAGATTATATAGATGGATTTGTGGGAATTAAGCTGGAGTTTAGAGATAAGGATTTAGGCATTACTTACAGAGGGAGGTTTTTCATGGATGACAGTAATTTGCAATCCGGTTTTATAAATAATTGCTATCCCACCACCATTTTTGGCTTTGTGATCTAGTCTGAAGATGTTATAGCCAGGGGGAATAATCTCCCTGTTTTGGGTTGTTGGTTTGAGCCAGGTTTCAGACAGGCAAAGAATGTCAAATGAGTGTATGTCTAGCAGTGCATGGAGGTGGACAATTTTATTATTAATGCTGCAGATGTTAAGGTGAGCTATAGAGAGGGAGTTTGAGGGTTTGGATGATAAGTTTGAGTATGAGAGTGGAGGACAGAGGGGGGTTTATAGTAGCAGTGTTATTTGGGCCAGGGTTGGGATGAATGTCACCTGCTAGAAGGGAGAGAAGTAATCTTATTTTTAGGTTAAAGAGTTTGGTGAAGATGTGTAAGATTTTCTGTATATGTGGTTAGTGTAAGAAATGTGGAATCTCCTATGAAATTTTGCAAGAAGGTAGTTGGGAGAAGAAATAATGTTTGAGAATGGATGGAATGTGTTTTTGGAAGGTGAGTTAGTATGCTGAGTGAAAATGAATGGTTCTTTGAGTCTAATTTGTTCAAATGAGGTTAGAAGGCAGAGCAGCATAAGGTAAAGAAAAAGTAAAAAAAGGAAGATATGTTTTAAATAATTTGAGGTTAGAGGTGGAGGCATAGTGATAGGATCGTATATGGAAGAAAAATTGGGAAGTAGAAGTGTAAAAGCAGATAGGAAGAGTAGAAAGAATTTGTGTGTGATTTAACGATATAGGTGGATGGGTAGTGGTTGAGCTAAAGGGGAGTGGGTAGAGTGTGGTTGGTGAGCTAAAATGGGGGAGTGGTTAGAGAGGTATAAGTTTAGGACCACTGGGGTGGGTGGGAATTGAGGGCAGGGTAGGGGAGCGGAGTGAGCCCGCAGGGTGAAATGAGTGGGTTAGAGCATGTAAAGGATGAGAATCACAGTGACAATCAGCAGCAAGAGATAGTAGAGGAGCTCTAGAAATTCCAGGTGAGTGGGGAAACTACTACAATAGTTAGGTTACAGGGGATAGTGGCGAGGGGAAATAGGAATGTAGCTAATAGAGGGGTAAGAACTAGACAGATACAGAGAGGAGGGGGGAAAGGGGAGAATGAAAGTAAACAGTAGTGAGGGTTTTGATACTGGAGAGGGGAATAAGGGATATAACACAAGCAAGTGAAGGGTGTCACCTAACGGTCAGAAGGTAGATTTAAGTGAGTTGGTAGGGTAGAGAAGGGCAAGTAAGAGGTAACTCAGTTCTTAGTTACATAGGAAGAGAGGAGTTGCTACATAGGGGAAGAGCAGGGTCTGGCTGCTGGGTTCCTAGTTCAGGATTGAGTCTCATACAGACACTAGAGAATTCAAACTTAATAAGAGAACAATACAGTAAACAGTTTGGTTGTGTGGTCAAAATGCACTTCCTTGAACCCTTTGGCAGGAGGGACTTTGAGTTTAGGATGAAAGTATCCTAGGGATGCAGTTGAGATAGCAGGATTAATTAGAAGGGGGTCCTTATTGATCAGGCAGGTAGGTTCTCAGTTGTAATGCAGGAAGGAGTTTGAAAGCTAAGTAGTTTAGAGAAAGAATAGTAACAATTAAGTATAATGCCAGCAGTGTATCAGTATAGAGCTAATACAGTTAAGGTAGCAACAACTGTGTATTCAGGAATACTACAGAAGCTAAGTCCAAAAAGACACATGCACTTACTAAAATGGTAACATGTACTTAGGAATACTACAAGTTGCTAAGTCTAAAAAAGATGCAGGTTCAGGTTATATGTTAGATACATCTACACAGTTCTAGACAGAGATGCAAACTGATTTGCTAAGCAGTGACAGGTAAAGGAAATAATCAAAACATTGCTAAGCATTGCAAATAGCCATTTAAGTACAGATCATGCAGGGCAGTTCAAAAGACTGCTAGTAGGATGCAGGTATAGCTAGGATAATGCAGTAATGACAGAAAGCAGTGAAATACCAGAGAGTCCTAGAAAAATATAGGCCTTAAGCCATCCCATAAAGCAGCAAACACACCCAATAGATTGAATTGTAATGGAGAAGGCAAGATACAGTTGAACCCTGAGGATCAGGTGTAGTTTAATCCTCCATTTCACAAAATGTTACAGTATCAATACAGAGCAGCCTATATTCCAGTCGCATAGGTACTGATAATGTGGTTATGAGGATAATGGCAGTAAAAATTAGAGTGGAGTCTTTCCACAGTATCAATTAATGGAGAGTATTCCGCTTATTCGCGCTAAGTGAGGACCTAGCATGGTTCTCATGATGCCACTCTAGTAAATTAAAAAGTGTAGGCACAACCATGTTATAATGATTCGTTACAGAGTAGCAGGAGAAAAATTGTGCTTCAGCAAGGGGAAGAGTAATTAAGGTAATGGTGACCAAAATACATGAGCGCTACTGGTTGGACTGCACTCTAACAAGCAGTCCAGCTGACCGCAAACCTTCCGACAGCTTGGCACAGCATTTACTTCCAATGTGGGACTATTATAACATATTAAAATATGGGAATAATATAAAAAGGTACCAGCCTCAATAGCAAATGAACACTGCATTAAATAGTGTGCGCTCACATAAGCGCTGTTTCAGATAGGATGAAAACAACCAAGAACAGCTAGTCCAGTATTAAATTAGAGCTAAGACATGCACAAGGGTCCAACGTGGATAGTAAAAGGTAAATAATGGTGAGGCACAGTCAATATTCATGTCCCTTAGCTCACATATGCAAAATAATCATTGGTACTACCCCTAGGGAAAACATTAAACAGTAACTAATTAGGCTGAAAAGAAAAACGAAAAACAAATTGTGGTGGCTAATAGTGCGTACACCATAGATAGGAAGAGAAGCAATCTAAGGCATGGATAATTCACTGTAGATCACACCATGCTCGTATCAAACAAGTTGACTAAAAGAGGTTCAGTGGAACTAACTTGGGACCTTACCTAACACAGCGCTGCAAGGACTACCACGCACTTCTAATGATGAATGGCATAGTAAATATCCACGTGGCGGCACTACCTGCAATTAGGCATTTTGGGTGCAGTATCTAATAGAGAATGATATTAGAAACCTATACATTCCTATACAAACATTTCAAACATAGCAGTACTTAATTAACAATCAAAGAGTTACATTGAAACAGCATTTGCAATTTAAAACAGACTTACTTAGAAATATCCTGCAGGGGCCAAGGGCACACAGCAGCCAGGGGGAGATGCAGGATAATAAAAGATAGGGCCACGCCAGGCTACCCAACTATAAGCTTTCGAAAAGGAAGTGAGGTTGAGAAGGGGACGGGCTAGGCAAGGTAGGGATAAGGAGTCTAGGGAGGGGCAATATATCTAGAAAGGTGAGCTAGTAAATGAAATGAGTAGCTTGAGAAAGATGTGATAGTAGAATGGTGGAGAGCAGGGGTACAGGCACAGTAGAAGACGGAGGGAGAGCAGGGATACAATCAGCAATTCAAGTAGATACAAATACTATGTGAGCACTAGAGGAGGAAAACAGAATGGTAAGGCAAGCAAAAAGAGGAAAGAAGTAGCAGATAAAAGAGCAAGTAAAGGATGAGAATCACAGAGACAATCAGCAGAAAGAGATAGTAGAGGAGCTCTAGGAATTCCAGGTGAGTGGGGAAACTACTACAATAGTTAGGTTACAAGGGATAGTGGTGAGGGGAAAGGGGAATGTAGCTAATAGAGGGGTAGGTACTAGACAGTCAGATACAGAGAGGAGGGAGAAAAGGGGAGAATGAAAGTAAACAGTAGTGAGGGTTTTGATATTGGAGAGGGGAATAAGGGATATAACACAAGCAAGTGAAGGGTGTCACCTAGAGGTCAGAAGGTAGATTTAAGTGAGTTGGTAGGGAAGAGAAGGGCAAGTAAAAGGTAACTCAGTTCTTAGTTACAAAGGAAGAGAGGAGTTACTGCATAGGGGGAGAGCAGGGTCTGGCTGCTGGGTTCCTGGTTCAGGATTGAGTCTTATACAGACACTAGAGAATTTAAACTTAATAAGAGAGCAATACAGTAAACAGTTTGGTTGTGGGGTCAAAACATACTTCCTTGAATCCTTTGGCAGGAGGGACTTTGAGTTTAGGATGAAAGTATACTAGGGATGCAGTTGAGATAGAAGGATTAATTAGAAGGGGGTCCTTACTGAACAGGCAGGTAGGTTCTCAGTCGTAATGCAGGAAGGAGTTTGAAAGTTCCTTGAATCCTTTGGCCGGAGGGACTTTGAGTTTAGGATGAAAGTATCCTAGGGATGCAGTTGATATAGCAGGATTAATTAGAAGGGGGTCCTTATTGACCAAGCAGGTAGGTTCTCAGTCGTAATGCAGGAAGGAGTTTGAAAGTTCCTTGAATCCTTTGGCAGGAGGGACTTTGAGTTTACGATGAAAGTATCCTAGGGATGCAGTTGAGATAGCAGGATTAATTAGAAGGGGGTCCTTACTGACCAGGCAGGTAGGTTCTCAGTCGTAATGCAGGAAGGAGTTGGAAAGTTAGAAATATCCTGCAGGGGCCAGGGGCACACAGCAGCCAGGGGGAGATGCAGGATAATAATAATAAATATATATATATATATATATATATATATATATATATATATATATATATATATATATATATATATATATATATAAGTATATAGAACTACTATGTATGTGACAGAGAGATAGTGACATACCGGTATGTATACATATATGTGCGTATGTATAGACATATATACATAACAGGTCATTGTGATCAAGGGGAAACAGGATTGTGCCCAGTTTAACTAAGTGTGTGGGTATGCCCATTGGGATTGTCAGTTCTTATAAAGTGACTCCTGGCCACACCTACCTGCACTCCAGTCTGGGATTTTGTGTGTTACAGACACTGACATCTGTCCCTGTTTCTACTATACTACACTTCACTCCAAATGTCCATGGCATTCTTCTGCAGTCTGATGTAATTAATATGTAATAGAGGTTCATAATGTTACACCACGCACAGACTGACAGTCTGTGAAAACACTAACATAATAATACTGCACATGCAAAATATGTGGATACTTCCAGATCTGAACCATCAATGGCATCACCAATGCTGACTTCTCTAGTCCAGTGAGCCACACAAGCTGCCAACCAGAGAGTAGTCATTCATCACGCAATCAACAGCATACATATGTACGTTGTTATTTCTGCACTAGTGAGTCATACAATGTGTGATCGATTTCTGTGTTACTGCCCTGTGTTTGCCTGGTCTGCTGATATACCATTGATGTTGTTTTTGTTTGTCTTTCAGCTTTTCCCGGTTAGGGGTTGCCACAGTGGAACTCCGGTCCGCTAATGATTGGCAGTAGATTTTGACAAATGCCGAGGTGTCAGCTCGATGTTCAACCTTCAGCAAAGGCATGCCCATTTACGCATGTCTTTCGAACGCCCACCCAACTGCAGGGAGGACATGCAGACTCCACACAGAAGGCACTCCCCGCACTCCAGCTGAGAATCGAACAGGAGAAACTCTTGCTGTGAGGCAACAATGCTACCGCTTCACTACCACGGATATCTGATATACCATTGACGATCTACTGTTAAACAGATTATATGGGAAAACTGCTGTGTTGGGTGTGGGGGAACAACAGCAGATGTTCTGCTGGGATGCACAGTAATCCAACTATCATGTGACCCCACTGTTTAACATTCCCCTTGACTGATGTAATACGTATTTCAACCATGTAGCCTAATGAATATTAAGGAACACATACCAGTGAACTGGGTAACTGTAGTCCACTGTGGATGTCACTTGTGTCCAAATAGCCCACTATATTTCCTTGCATAACTGCAGTGGATCCATGCATATAATAGCATACTATAGTAATCCTTACAGGTAGTGTGTAGGTTAGGGTCTTACCTTGTAAATGCAGCAGTTGACAGAACTGTAGTTCAAGGCTGATTCTGTCTGATGTAAGGAGTACACAGCAAGTACATGGATAGGTACAGGTTGTGTGGGTTGCCTGGCATCAGTTTTACTATATGTATGTGAGTAGGAGTAAGGTGTCAGTCCCTAGGGCCCTAGGTTGTCAGTGAATCTGCTATGCATTGTCTCTGAGTCAAAGCCAGGGTGTACTGAACATGCCTATGTCTGCCTACAGGGACATCATCAGGGGTTTCTGCCCTTGAATCCTCCTGTGACTGTGGCTGTGGTGACCTAGGCAGTGGTGGGGGGGGGGCTTTGTATCCCTTCCCTTTGCTGATCTTGTTGCAGATGTTTCCGCAGAATCATATTATGTAGCATAGCACATACTGTGAACATATGTGCACATGTGGCTGCAGAGTACTGCAGGGCTCCACCAGATATATCTAGGTAATGGAACCATGACTTCAGAAGCCCAAACACATGCTCTATGATTTTCCTAGTTTGTGCATGTGCCTCATTATGGAGTTCTTCAGTGGGTGTGTGTGCATTTCTCATGGGTGTCATCATCCATGGTTCCAAGATGTAGCCAGCATCCCCCAGTAAATGGCTGTGTGGGCTGTCCTCACTAGAAAACATCTGGTATAGCTGTGATGCATGCCAGATATGGAAGTCATGATAACTGCTAGGGCTGCCAGCATACACATTCATGATAATCCCCTGGGCATTGCCCATGACCTAGCAGTTGATGGAGTAGTACTCCTTGCGGTTGACGTAGATTCTACCCTCCTTACTGGGTTGTGCCTTGATGTGTACATGAGTGCAACCTATGGCACACAGTACTTCAGGGTAGTGTGCTACATGGTAGAAGTGTTGCATATTGCTGGCCCTTGCCTCAGCACTGAGGGAAAAAGAAATGTGCTCACTGGCCTGTGGTAGCATGGCATTCAGGAAATTGTGGGATACCCTGGATGCTGATGCATGTGAGACCCCCATCATGTCCCCAGTTGGTCTTTGGAAAGTATCTGTAACTAGTATCCTAAGGGCTACACATACCTTTGTTTCCACTGGGATGGATTCCCCTCTGTTGGCTCTGGGACTGAGCTGAGAGTGGCAGAGCTCAGTGAGTTCTTGCAGTATGTCCCTGTCCACCTTGTAGAACTCTGCAATCTTCAACTCATGTAGCTCCTGGAAGGTTACCCTGGGTCTGAACACTCTTCTCCTTCTCAACCTAGGCCTATTGTCAGCAGTGCCAGCAGCAGCATTGACGTCAGCATCTAGCAGATACAGGTGCAGCAGACCTGCAGCAATCCCTAGTATTCTCTCACTTAAAATTCCAAAGTGTGAAATGCAATGGTGCAGAGTACTGTGGAAAAATCAGAATGTATGGTGTATGCAAACTTTATAGAGCTCTGCTGTAGGTGCATAGTGTGTGATTGGGTAACTATGATGCATTTCACCAGCCTACACTATAATTAACATCATTTCATGGCCCTAATTTAAGTTAAACAAGGGTCAAAGCTAATTAAATATTTTTTTTTTTTAAAAACACGCTCTGCATGGTGACACGCCATCCAAACACACACAGGGAAGGTAAAGAAAGCTTAGACGTTAGTGGACACACCTTGTAGGGGACATGCACAGCCAGTTGGTGCTCCACACAAACATGTGCACCTTAGCTGCAATGAGCTTAAATGTCAGTAGATGCACCCCCCCCCCCGGTGTCAGCCACCTTCTGTGTAAACAGCAAAATGGTTCTAAGTCTACATGAAGGGTATATGTGGACACGATTACTCCTTTCTGCTATGCAGTACCTCCACCTCATTTGCATAGGTATCCATGCTCAATGCCTGGAAACTACATGTTTTAGAGCCTAACCACGTTAGCAACAGCACCAATTTACCATTGTAGGGACCCTTGAATGGTTTGTTTATTGCGATATCAAGAGTCTGGAGATAGGCAATCATTCCTGCGGGAATCATTATTTGATCTATTCTTCTCTGTGCAAGGAATTTCTTCATGTCTTTAGTGTGGTGAGTTCTGGCTGAATCCCAGACTAGCAGACCTCTTTCACCACCTCACAAAACAAGTGGCAGCATTACATTGGCCCACTTCCTTATAACTGCTTGTGTGCACCCGGCTTTTTCAGTTTCAAGAATGTTTAAGTGCCTGAAACACATTCAATCTTATGTTTCTTCCCCTTACTAATGATTAGAGGTGGGATTTTCTTTCCATGTAGATGAGTTGCCAAAATACAGGTAACACATGCACTCTCATAACCAGTGGAGGGAATGTAGACTGACGAGGCACCCCTCTGATCAATTGTTGTTTGAGATCCTTGGCCCATAAACACTGCAGTTTCATCCATAGCAATCATGTTGGAGAGTTGGCATTTAGAAAAATCGATGCCATCAACAAAGAACTTGAACGCAAGGGCAGGTTTAATAACTTCAGTATCTTCCAGCTTGAACAGTGTTGTTGATCTTCTTAGAGACAGTTCATATCACTGAAGGAAGACATCCAGCCAATGTTGTGATGCTTTGAATTCTTCTGGGGATATTTCCAACTGTGGTGCCATTGCAAGGGTAAATGCTTGAATATCAGCCCTGCACACACAATCAAAGCCTTTGCTCTCCTGTTAGCAATCCATTCACAGATTATGTCTTCCAGCTCAGGAAATAATGGTTGCTGTCCTAATCCACACTTGTACTTCATAGTATTTCCCTCGTCGGCCTGTTGACTGAGGTTATCATACACTGCATGCCATTTTCGGACCATTTGGAGATCTAACTTCTTCTCTTTGCAGAAGGCCGTCAGATTCTTTCCCCAGGAGTCCTCCACAATTCCTTTCTTCTACTCGACGGAATAGCTCTTTCTTTTTGCACTCATCTTATCTGGGAGGGGGGTTAATTGAAGACTTACGAGACCGGTGTGACAACACAAAATGGCAACGGTTAAGAAGACACAACCACAGCCATTCGTTATCAAGTGCACGCGCTTTAGGCATGCTGTCTGTACTTTGACCGATCAAAGTACACCTGTCAGTGTTTATGGGCTAAGGATCTCAACCATCAAGTGTGAGTGATGATTAGGGTTACAGTAAGAATTGTGGAGGACTCCCAGGGAAAGAATCTTACGACTTTCTGCAAAGAGAAGAAGTTGGGTGTCTGAATGGTCTGAAAATGGTGAGCAGAGTATGATAACCTCAGTCAACGGTTGTCAATAATATTATTTTATAATTCAACATGTCCGTCATGTGTTGTTGACGATCTTATCTGAGGATAATTTTTGGGGTAGGCTTATATCATGACCAACCGGGAAAACCATGCTAGGCCTTATTCTCTGGTTAGGTCTTATTTACAAAGAAATATGGCAGTATTATCCCTATCTCAGAATTTGATAGGCAGATGTCAGATATTGAACTTAGTAAATTAATCCTCACTGATGTATTTATTTATTTATTTTACATTTGTTGACTGGGATTGTCCGACTGGATATATGTCCATTTTCAGTGGAGGCCAGGAGAAAAAAGCTCCATACATACACACAGAGAATTTACGTGTTACAATCAGCACACTATTACAGCACCACACATAGAAAGAGGTATTGTACATACAGAGGTATTTTACATAATACAAGTAAATCACTATTACAAGTACATTTCAATAGATTACTCATGTCAGGATAAAAGTCAGATCAGTCTATCATATTTAATACAAAATAGTAACCTTTCAATAAGAAAGAAAACTAGATGAAGACAGGTGTCCTATTTAGCATGTATTTGTATTGTGGGAGTTAGTCCAGGCAAGAACAAGGACAAAGCCAACAGATTTTAAGGAGCAGTTTAAGACTATTTTTGAAATGGGATAGAGTGGGATCTGAGGTAAGCTCAGCAGTGAGTGAGTTCCATGTTTTGCCAACATAGTTGGCAAATAGAGAGTCACCAGCTAAGTTGTTGGATTTGAGTGTTTGAACTAGTAACTTGTTGGATGAGTGATATGTCTTGAGGTTACTATAAGGGGTTATGATGCTTTTAAGTACAGTCATGTTTTGAGATTGGTAGAGAATTTTATAGGCTACTACTAATTGGCTGTACTGAAGTTGATTAGGCAATTCAAGCCACCCTATGAGATTTAGGTTCAGACAGTGTTGCTTTCTGTAGGCTGCACCAGCGGCAAATCTAGAAATATGGTTGAAGCAGGTCTGTATTATAACCACGAAAGCCCATTTCAGCGATTACATAAACGTCAACACATATGGCGTGAACTGTGAATACACCAAACGCCCTAAACTGCAAAATTCAAAATCTCGAACCGGCATAGTTGGCCAACCCCACCGCTCGCTACATACTACACACCCAAACTAAATAAATAAACCACAAACATACACTAACCAAAACCCTACTTCTAACTCTAAAGTAAAGCTTGCATATACTACCATGTATGCACTTACCTTAACCCGCACCCTAACCGTAAGGTCCGTAACTATCTCATACTTACCTTAATGAGCTATACCCAAACAAAATAAATAATCCACACATATACACTTAACAAAACACTACTTCTAACCCTACACTAAACCTTACATACATTACTATCTATGCACTTACCTTAACCCGCACCCTAACCCTAAGGTCCATAACTATCGCACAATTATCTTACAGAGCTATACCGCAGAAGGACCAACTATGCCATTTTGAGATTTTGAATTTCGCGGTTTAGGGCATTTGGTGTATTCGCGGTTCGCGCAATATGTGTCAACGTTTACGTATTCACTGAAATGGGCTTTCATGGTTATGATATAGACCCGGTTGAAGCAGCTAGAGAGTTTGCTAAGGTCTGTCTTACTCATATTAGTGAAAAGAAGAGAGGCATAGAGCAGAGTGGAGAGTAGATGTGTGCAGGCAATAACCGTCCTAGCTAGTGGAGTTAGAAATGGTTTGATCTTGTATAGCGATCCAAGTTTTTTGTTAAGTTTTTTGATGGTTTGATTAATATGCAAATCAAACTTGAGGTTATTGTCAACTGTTACGCCTAACAGATTAGTACTAAGATCAAGCCATAAAGAATTTGCAATTTACCTATTGTCACAAAGACAAAATAAACAGAAACTACTCTTTGGCAGTACAGCAAAAAAATTATATTTGATAAAATAAGGAAAAACAGTGAACATAAATGTGCAACAAAAATATTTAAGAATAAACAGGCAAAGGAAGACACAGATGTCTAAGAAACAAACTTTCTGTGATCTTAGCTAATTTATTCAGGATAACAGACCCTATACAGCAACCAAAAAAAATTACAGAAACCACCTGACTCAGAAAAGCACATAACTTTGCAAAGAATTATAACCTAAAATAATACTGACATTCCCACTATGCAAAGCAAAACACAACTGATGGTAATATTACTCAAAATATTATCTATGGAAGCTTATTGGCTATATAAGAGTTTAAGGAAATGAATCCAGAAACTTCTGTGTATATTAGCAACCTGAAAAACTTTTTGGTGTGATCATCTAGTTTGAAAATATCACCTGTTAATGACAAAGTGACTGGAAATCTAAAGTTAGTATTATTAATTGTGACTAATACCTGGAAATATTCACATAATAGACATGGTTTGGTTTTCACTTCACTTTTTGCTATTTAGTTAAAACAGCAGTTTCATATTCAAATTGTGCAAAGCTGAAATAATATAAATCTGCATTATGAATGTTGCTTTGCATTATATTTCACATGACATACATATCAGAGATATGATGCTTTGTGTTCTATATAACTCAGTGAGAGTCAGTGTTTGCTTTTAAAGTAAGTGGGATGGCACATGGTTCTATAATAAATGTAGTATACCTACTTAATGACATGTAAAATAGTAGTAGATGTGCAGCGTGTGTATTATTAGTCCTGCGGTCTGTAGTAAACTGCGATGGTGCCTAGTAACATCTGTGTTAAGACTTTTGCCATTTTGCTATCATGGGACATGTGTTAAGTATTAAAAAGTGTTGTGCAGCTCCCGTGGAGTACAGCAATAAAGCCCTGACTATGACCCAGGTAACCCAGCTTTGATTAGTGGCTCAGGTGCTTGATGCAGTTGGCTGGGAGGAAGGGACATTCCTATCCTGGTGGTGGGGGTATGTGCTGAAGTCTCTTCAGTGCTGTGCTAGTGAAGGCTGTAACCAGGAAAAATGGATGTCAGGCTGGTGGACAGTTTAGATGGTACCATGAAGCACACCAAACTTTACTATGCCTAGCCAGTCATAGTGAAGGCTAGGCATGTAGAGGAAGAGAAAGGGAAATAGGCCAGCAAAAAATTCTTAGACCCCCATGTATGACAGTAGGACTTCCAACGATCAGCCCACGCCTCCACTAAGTGTAAGTAGAATGCCTACGTTGAGCCCTCAAATGGAAGGTGGGTGGGCTTATTGGATGGGGAGGACTCTTGAAGATATGGGATAGCAGATGAAAAAAAAAAAAAGTACTGAGGTGTCAGTCGTTATAACAAGTAGCACACTCTTTTTTGGTACTGGAAGACCAGAAGTCTCTGGATTCTGTTCTCATCCCAGGTGACTGGATGACTGACAGTGTAGTGCAGCCTTGGTGGGGTGGGTGGGGGGGGGTTGCTATACTCCTGAGTGTGACATGCTTTGGATAAGAAATTAAACCAAGGCCTTTTGCTCTGTTTAATTTCTCCAAGTGTTTTGATTTACTAATACCATGACAGGAATGGGACCCATTTCTAAGTCAGGGTATGGTTAGTGTTCACAAAATTAGTATTGTTCCAGTCTTTTTTTTCAAATATGTTTTATTTCTTTTTGAACACATAAAGATATACATTTACATACAATACAAAATTAAGAACATTGCATAGAGAAGATAAAAGTGACAGTGTACATATAATAATTGCCTATAATATCGGTTTACTGTCATAATTTTGAACATGTTTGCTGCGAGTACTTACATACTAGAAAAATATTGTCAAAAGTTATGATAGCGACCGAGAAAAAGAACAAACAAAAAAAATGTTGACAATTCGATTTTGAATTGTCAACATTTTTCGAACATGTCACAGCATCCGGTGGCATACAACATCCACACCTCCCTGCAACCTATATGTACAAGCTCTGAGATCACACTACAGTGCAGGAAAGGTTACATTTCTTGATCCCTGTTATAGTGCGATCTCCATCCAACATGCAGAACTCACAACAGTGAATGTACACTGCCATTCACTGTTGTGCATTCCACATGTTTTAAGGAAGTTATTAACTTTTGAAATATATGAATTTTCTTTTTAATCATTTTGTGGCTTTTAATTCTTTTAATATTTTCTTGTTTAATAAAGGGGAGCATTTTTTGGATTTATATATTGGGTTCTAATATGTTCAAACCATCCCCCGGATTCAGCAAGCCCTGCACGGCATGCATGATTATTGTAAGAGGTAATGCTGGCAATATGGCAGCTGAGCATTCCACGTACGTGCTCGTTTGACATGCACGAGCACTCTCGCACTAGTCCTGCACGTTCCCAGCCCCTGTATGCAAATTACCCCATTTGCAGGTGAAAACCATGCAAATGAGGTAAATCTGCTATCCCGGAAGCTGGAATCAGGCCATACAGGACTAGCGTAAGCTGAAGAAATGTACTCGGTTAGTAACCGAGTACACTTCTGCAAAATCCAAAACGGAGATATGACAGCTCCAAATAAAGGCTGCATATCATTGAGGAAGCATGCCAATGGCTAAGTATAAGGCCATTGGAATTGCAAACAATACAAAAAATATAAACATCCACTTTTATTTTTTTTTTTCAATGATCTCGGCTGTTTAAGCATAGGGCAACGGTGTGCAAACGGGAACTGGGGGGGATAAGAAAATAAACCTAAAATAAGCATTCTAACTAAAATCAGTATTCTGCCATGCAAGTCAATGGCAGGCAGAAGACAACCTGGCCAGTGAGTAGTGGTTGCCTCTGCTGTAATTGCCTCCTAATTATAATCTTGTGTAGCATTGCACATACTAATAATGGTTTTGCACAGATGTAAGGATCACATTGCAGGGCACCACCTCATGAATCCAGACAGTGAAAATATACCTTCAGCAGCTAAAACACAAACTCCACAGTGACTCTTTTTTGTGATGGGGCATAGCTGTATCCATGGCCTGCTTCATTCTGGGGATCCCTGATAGGTGTCATCAGCCAGGGTTCCAAGGTATATTCAACATTACCAATAGATGCCCCCGAATTAAGCCTCCATTTGCAAAGTGCCATAGGTGGAAGTTGTGATAACTGCCTATGCTGCTTGATGACACATTGTAGATAATATCCTGTGCATTACATACCATCTGGCAGTTAATGAAGTGATACCATTTGTACATACAATTTTACAGATTGCTCTTCTCCCATTGAGTATCACAGAAGATGGTATATGATGACAGATGTAGGGAGTGTTGTTGATTTTTGTAGTGAACAGCCAAGGCTATATTTATGTATGGATATATTGCTTTGCTAAACTAGAAAGCAGTGATCTACTTGGTATGTTTACACTTCTACGCAGTGCTTTCTAGAAAGAAATATAAACCTGTGACCTATTTTACAGGTGGCACTCCTGCGGCATATGCATACTAGTCTGTAAACTAGCACTGACTGCTGATTCCCATTCCTTCTCCTTCCAAAGCTTCATCCAGTACTCTTGCAATTAACTGACTCTGAATCTCCAGGGCTATAGTCAAGGCTTCATCATTCTTCCCTATTGGGCCCTCAGTGACAATCATCTTTTTAATATTTAAATAATGTTGTCTGTAAGGTAAAATCCGTTGACTTTTCCTACTTTTTAACAGTAAGGTAAACCTTATTTTTCTTGTTTAGAAGCTGTTCCAAACCCTTGTTGATGTCAGTTTTCAATCTCCAATTTCAAAATCTGAAATCTTCTTAGAAAGACCTACTTCCATTTTAACACTATAAAGCTCAGTAAATGATACTTGAACCATTGTGTTAGAGACACTGACAGCATAGCTTCATCGCAATTATGTTACTGAATAGCCTTCATACCATGTTCATTAGCATTCACCCAAATGCAATATCTCTGAAACATATTTGGAAAGAATCCTGCTTCAGTAATAGAATAATTATAGCTGAGCTTACTCCAGTGGTATGGAGGGACATAGTTCTCTCTATAACCCAGGTGACCCAAGTAACAGCTCAGGCATCTGGTGGAGCTAAAAACTAGGAGCCAGGAATGACAAGGCTTTACCTGCAGTTTGAGGAAGGTTTGTGGAAGATTTGATGGCAAGAGTGTATCACTTCTGTTGTACCAATGGAAATCAAAACTACAAATGGAAGCTGGGCTAGGCATGTACGTTTCCTTGAAGGTATTGATGCCCTTAGATGCTGAAGTGTGGATACCACAAAAGCCATTGCACAAACTGTCAATAACCTCTGCAATGTAACACCATCACCTGTAAGCTTAGGCCCATAATTATTGAATCACACAAGCTTATGCATGAGCCAGTGACAGATGCAGGGCTCAGTCTTTCCCCTTTTCACTTCATCACAATTAGAGACAGGTCTACGTGTGACCCCAGCTCACAGAAGACAAACACCCAGGTGGAGCTGAATATAATAGGATTGGGAGGAGAGGTAGCTTAGTGACAGCCATGCTCTGGTGAAGTGATTGAAATCCCAAATGGCAATATGTATATATATATATATGGCTCTAGTATATATGCTTGAATGCATAAATCACAGAGCATCAAATACACGAATGAAAATACATTCCACTGAATCACGAATCATCGAATGTGATAACACAGCAGTGAACTGCAGCATAACTACACTGACTTACGTAATGTTAGCACAAAACCCATCTGCAAAAGTAACACATTAGATTAAGAAGTAAGAAACACGTTATCTATTCATTCAGATATTTATGTAAGTGGTGCATGTACATAACGAAAAAAGACATCCATTCGTTCATATTTGTAATAAATTAGCAATTACTTACATGTACTCAAATGCAGTGTACTCCTCCCTATGTAAGAATAAGGTTTGGAATTGCTCTTGCCAACGAATAAGAGACCTCTTCTTTGGAGTGGGAGGGCATGCAGCAGACATCCTGCAGCGTACTTCATCTACTCTGTTTTGTTCCTGGGTAACTGCTCGTAGAATGCCATACATGTCAAACAAATGTCATCCAGCTGTACAACGAAGCATCCTGTGCCACGCTTGAACTGCGTTTTGCTTTCTGGGCAAATTCAACTCATTCAATACACTGATGTTCCAGAATTGCACAGGAAATAGTGGAGGGAATTTGATAGAAGTTGTAGACCTAGTTTTCAGGCTTCTGTGTTTCCCTATCAGACACCACTCTTCAAAATACTTTAGTAGCACTTTGCCCACAATAGGAAAGTGCTGTTTTAACTGTTGAAACATGTCTATCACTGCATCCTCTTCTAGGAATGCTAATGCTGTCAGCTGCTTAACACATTGCTAGAAATGAATATCTGAGTTGTATAGTGAAGTCAGCCCTAAACACAGAATCTTCCGCCAAATGTTTCTTCCGAAATGGAAGAAACACCCTTTGCATACCACTCAATGAATATTGCGGTTTACGCTCTGAATGACTGCAGGCTCAAAGTCACACAGCACAAATGGGATTTTAACATTTAGTTTCTGATCAGTGAAAAACTCAAAGATACATCTCCACATTAGGTTGCATGCACGTAATGACTTTTTATTCATGAAACAATACATAAAGGGTACACTTCTGCTTTGAGCACCGTACTTGACAACACTATAAATGGTGTACAGCTGATGACATTCTGCACCTCGTTTGAAGTAAGTGCCATCCATTAACCATGGCAAGGATTCACGAAGCCTCCGTGTAAGAGTTATAACTCTTACATGGAGGCTGCAATTAAACAGAGTGATGTCAGCATGCTTTGCATATTCATGAGAGCATGCTGAATCACATCTAAGTCTAACACGGTCCGTGTAAGACAGTAGGGGGTGTGTCCGTAGGCCGAGCCCTGCAAGCGGACACGCCCCCAGAAGTGTAAAAGTGCTCAAAGTAAACACCCACAACAGATCCCATGGAAATGTGAATAAACACAACACAACACATGCCCCCACAGACTATGAACATAAAATATATAAATTAACATGTTATGTTTTTTTTTTAAATTGTAAAGATGTTTAACCGTGAGTGCGCTCGTTTGAGCGGGCGTGCCCGTAGCGCAGCTACAGTTAGCAGTCAGTGGGAAAGCATATAAGAACTAAATATGCAAAATAAGCCAGGAAGCAATAGCGTAGTGGTAGAGATGTTGGCTGAAGAGCAGGCATTCATGGTTCGAGCCCCCACAACACCAGTTCTTTTTTTTTTTTTGCAAAATAAGCAGGAAACAAGTCCCTGACAAATATGTACACATAAAACCACAATTTATGTAAAATGTAATGAAATAGCCCATGTATATTGAAGAAATGTGAGGTAACAAAAGAATAAAAAATGCCAGATGTGCTCATAGCTGAGCTACAGTTTAACAGAGTGCTCATAGCTGAGCTACAGTTTAACAGAGTGAGTGCATCTGCCCGTAGATGAGCAGTGGTTTAACTGGTGCAAAATGAGTGCCCGTAGCTGAGCAGTGGTCTAACACGCTAAATCTATGTGCCCCTAACTGAGCTGAGCGTAATATGCGTGTCGATAGCCAAATGAGGCTTAAACCAGCGTTCCCCATTTGTGCGGAGCTGCGCACCGCGCAAACAAGCTAACCGACGGGCAACATTGAGCAAGCCGTATCAAAACTGCTTTTACACAGACACACCCCTCAGCATGTCTAGACAGTCATGAAAAATAAAAAGCAGTGGCCAGGTTCGAACCCGGTATACTATACACCATAGTCAAGGTACAGAACCACTAAGCCATGACAGCAGTACCTTAAATGCAATAATAGCTAATATATAGGAATGAATACAAACTGGAGCATGACAATGCAGGTTTACTGAAGTTGATACAATTCCAAAATGGCCAATCACAGATATGTGTGGGAAAAACGGACTATATAAGCCCCATAGGCAGGAATACACAGCATAAACGATTGTAGAACTGACCTGCAGGCAGAATGACAGGAGTAGGAGAGGGTAGTTGCTTTCGAGCACAGAGGTGGGGTGTTGAGGAGTCCAGGTACATGGTCTGGCTCCTAGTCCATAATCATGAGGCCCAACTCATGCAGGGCCAGGTCCTCTGGGGAGCATACAGGGCTGAGGCGTGGGACCGGTTGGCTCATGATCTCACCAGTGCCACAGGAATTCCAAGGACTGGTGAGCAGGTCCGTCACCACCATGCGGACCTGAAGAGACGCAAGCAGGACCAACTGAACCTTTGGATTCAGGAGGCCCGGCAAACACCCAACACCCCACTACTGAGTAAGTAACATTTAATTATGTATGTAAGAAATTAAACTAGCTGATATTATGGAGATGTGTATTCCAATATTACTTCATTTATATTACAGCTGCAGGTGTCCGTTCTGTGAACCGCAGAGCCTATGGCGATAGGCTGGTGCGGTTGCGCCACCAGGCAGGTCAGTAATCCACTACCAGTAACTGTAAAGAAATATAAAAGTA
The DNA here is from genome assembly GCF_019279795.1 of Protopterus annectens. Taxonomy (NCBI): domain Eukaryota; kingdom Metazoa; phylum Chordata; order Ceratodontiformes; family Protopteridae; genus Protopterus; species Protopterus annectens. Next base: position 458,400,474 of record NC_056732.1, read on the forward strand.
TGACAGTCAGCAAAAGAGTGCAGTGTAGTCAGTAAGGAATAAAATCTGCAAGTAACAGTGTGAAAGTGTATACAAGTATTGCTTGATTACAAAAGTGTGTTTCAGTCTGTAAGTTAAACCAAAAAATGAAACTGTCTGACATATATTCTGAAATAAAAATGCCCTACCTGTAAGAAAATAGTACACAACCTGCAGCAGGCTGAAAAGTATAGCTGCAGAAGATGATGAAATCACATGTGTGAAATATATCCCTGTGGAAATACTGAAACATGACAGAAGTGAGACTGCTGGAAAGGATTGTAATAACTACAGGTAAAACATGTCAATAAAGCCTAGAAGTAAGTACCATCCTGAATAGTAAAATGAAAGCAAGTGAGAGAGTGTGAGAAAGTGTCACGAATCCAGCAATACAGTAGTAATAACCCCTGAATAAAGTATACTGCAGTCAAGACAGAATGAAATGCATGTGAGATTCAAAACCAAACAGCTACATCTGTTCAAAGTGTTGCTGCATTTGGAATGTGTATCCCAAAATCTGGATATGTTGCTCTCAGTCTGCAATATGCAGATAGGATGATTGTCTGATATACCAAACATCCACACTTTTCTACAGCTATATAAAGCAAATGTAGCAAGATGATGTAGCTGAACAAAGCTAGATATGAGTGTGTATGAAGAACCATAAAATGTATATTGATGTTGCAGTAACAGTCCTATCACCAAGTTGAAATAGTTATCATATAGGAAACTGTAGTCAGAACAGTAGTGTGTATATAACTGTAGCTATAAGAAATGTACAGCATATGTATTATTATTCGAAGGTGTTAATATTATTTTCTTTACCCCACCCAATAACCACATTTATACCATGACCCCCCCAAAACGTGCACGCTGATTGGCCAGTGTGCACATTGTAAATCGAGTTATACTAATGGGAAAAGGTCCGGTCGCCCGGACTTTTTTCCATTAGTATAACTCTACTTTTAAAACACTGTCTCGCTATGTTAAATGGGTTTAACATAGCGAGACAGCTTTAAAATAAGCAACGGAGATCTCCGTTGCTTATTTTAAAGTATCGCCATGCTAAACCCATTTAACATAGCGAGACAGGTTTAAAAAGCAACGGAGAAAGCAAGATCTCCGTTGCTTTTTACTGTTCGCTATGTTAAATGGGTTTAACATAGGGAGACAGTTTTAAAATAAGCAACGGACATCTCCATTGCTTATTTTAAAACTGTCTCACTATGTTAAACACATTTAACATAGCAAAAACAGTAAAAAAAAAAGCAATGGAGATCTTGCTTTCTCCGTTGCTTTTGCCCACTCTGATGTACTGCGCAGGCGCCGCAGTACATCAGAACTGCCGCGGATGCCAGACATCTGCGGAAGGGCAGTAAACAGGCATTATACTATGCCATTATTTAAGAAAAGTAATAGTTTCTTTTCTTAAATAATGTCATGGTATAATAGCAATAACCCACTTCTGGGTGTGAGTAATGCTGTATTTACCCATGGTTGGCTTTGTTTGGTCCCTCGGGCTTCGCCCTCGGGACCAAACCATGCCAACCGTGGGTAAATCCAGCATTACCCACACCCAGGCGTGGGTTATTGCTATAATAACCCATTCCACATGAAAATGGTATGTGCAATCACAATTAACACCCCTGGACGTTTGTCCTGTTGGGTCATATATATTTGCATGTCCGTTGATGCATCTGCCCTGTTCATACATCCACACCTGATGGCCTGTTGCCATCAATTAACCCTGCATGTTGTTGGACTGTGTATTTCTGTTCAAATTATGCATGTGTTATGCACGCTGTTCAATGATGTGAATATCTGGGTGTTTGGTTAATGGGAATACTAATGCATGCTGTTACAACTAATTGTGAATGGTATTATATGTCACTAACCCAAACTGTCATGACATAATGCAAAACATAGGACGACAGGGAAGGCGGGTTCCAGCGGACCCACCTCTCCCACCTCAGCTGGCGAGTGCACCTGGCACTAGTGCCGAGTCTGGACCCTCCTCCGGTGGCCCTGTGCCACCTGCGGGTGGAAGCGCTGCAGGGGATGGGGCTCACCCCCCCCCTCTGCAAGTGTGGCCAGAGGAGAACCACCACTCACCCTCCGTAGCGTCCGGACTGTGGTGCGTAGGGAGATTCGGGACTCTGTTCTCGAGCCCCTACACCAGCTTGAGGCACGGGTGGCGCAACTAATGGGCATGCCTATTGCCCCGCCTACACAGCCCCCAGCACAGCCCCGTCCTGGGCAGTGAAGGAACAGTGGCAACTGCCTATGGGTGGGGATATCAGTTCCACTGTTGCCATCTGTGGGCTCATGGGCTCTGGATATCCAAACCTCCATCCCCGTCAATTGTGTAACCCCCCCACACATGTCATACACCGCCCCTGTATGCGTCTTGTTTGTCTTGTCTGTTTACCTACCCAACATACCTCCCCAGCTGTACCGACTTCCTTCACCTGACATACCACTCTCACCTGAAAAAAAAAAAAAAAGGGCACTCTGCACCCACAAAAAAATTACGCCCCATACATAACTGCCCATTCCGCACACATGTCTGCTGGACATGGAACCTATCAATTACAATTGGCTGTACAACAAGTATTATTGTTGTCCTGACACCTCTCTCAGGGATGGAAGGTTTCAAATGTCACAATAAATTACATACATATCCACAGCTGTAGCTGATGAAGAAATGTGCAGCTATGGACCTTACCTACATCCCTCCTTCACATCCCAAGCTTGTTTCCCTACTGTCTTACCCTCTTTGTGACCCCTTTTTCACCACTTTCCTGTCTCCCCATTTTCTATTCTTTCAAAGAAAATAGCATGGGTGTGCGCAAGAGTAAGCACGTTTAAGCGGTTGTAAGCGGGTGTGCGCTTTTGTGCGTGGAGCTAAACGCCAGTGCGCATGCGTGAGCTCCGCGCAAACCAGCGCTAACCCGGTTACAACTGCTTAAAAGTGCCTTAGTCACTTTGATTGACAGGTCTTGTAGTCAGTTCAGAAGCAAAATAAAATCCCACTGGCAGTCCCGAACCCAGGAAACAGTAGTCTGCATGACTTACCAGTAAGCCATGAATCTTATACAAAAACATTGTGCTAAAATAAATATACCATGTAATAGTAGGAATGAATGTAAAGGGAATATAGATGTGTAGTACACAAAGCATGCCATTTAGAATTACTATCAAAACTAGTGGATTTCCATAATAGTAGTGTGTGAACAGAACAGCCATGCTAGTTGGTAGCTAGTAGGTAATAATGTCACTATAGCACCTTGCAAGCCACACACATACTCACAGCAGGATAATCACTGCCCATACCCCACAACCTATTAGAGGAACACATCTGGACCAAGTAATAAAATATGCGGAGCAAAGGCCCAAAACCAGGGACACATTACAAATAATTTTACAACAAATGCAGACAGTTCAGAGAGTAACAGGGTCTGCATTTTGTGGGATGTTTGGAAGGGTATGAAGTCTGAAACTTGAATGTTTGTCACCATATTCTGACTTGAGCCCAGAGTGATCTCCCAGAAAAAGGTGTGCATGAGATATTGACCAAAATATGAGGCAGAAATGTGGACAACCTGCAAATATCTGTACACATGACGTGTCTGACACCACCATATTTGAATAGTTAAGAGCCTAGACATAGCAACAGTGAATGACTTACAGGGATGCCCCACAGACTCCATGTGAAATGTACAAACAGTAGGCAGAAAGGTGTAACACATGCAATGGTAACTATGGAGTCCTGAAAGTATTCACCACTTGCATGGCAGAAAAAGTGTAGTAATACATATGCTCATGCTAACCCACAGTCACAACTGCAGCATACCAGACATTTTAATGGGTGTACCCCACTGATATGTACCATTCCATGAGGCAGATAACAGATGAACCTGAAAGTCTCTGGGGCCTGCTCAGCAGCATACTCAAATACCCTAATAGATGTCAAGGCCCACAACATGGCCAGACCACACTGCATGCTGTAACACCCTAGCAGATATAGCAAGCATTCCAAGGTGTGAATCTACATGGAAAATAGGAAAGCTACAGCAGCACACTACAGTCAGGACACCTAGCAGGCATACACGTAGTGACTGTAAAGGGCAACTATTGAAGCCTTAGCAACAAAGTGCAAGCAAAAGTGAAAGGAAAGCACACACACACACACACATTAACAGTAGTAGTAATTGTAGGTGTCAGTGTACATAAACAGTTAGTACAGGAAACTGGAGAAATGAATGGAGGAATGTTAATCTACAACACACCTGGAAATATGAGAGAGATACCAACCTTTACACTCACAGAACATTGTCCACAGCATAACAGCATGGTCCCTGCCCTTAAAATCTGAAAGGGCTACGCCTATCTCACATACCTTTTTATAGCACTGTTCTGAAATCACAGTGAGAACTGCAATCAGTACACAACTGGCTGCATGCAATTAGCAAATGCTTGCTAACAATTGGTGCAGAGGCCATCACATGGGCATATGCAGATACCTACAAAAGTATGCTGTACTCCCAGTCCACACATGCAATACTTTCATTGCACCCTGAGAAGGACGTGAGAAACAGACAGACAGAGAAAGAGAGACAGAGACAGAGAAAATTGCAATTAAGCAGACACAAACAAATTGTTCAGCAACAGCCACCTGAAAGCTGACAACTGGGAAGTGGAGCAGCAGGACAGAGAAACAGACAGCAACACAAGCAGCTGTGACAAACACAGGTAATGTAAAGTAATACTATAAAGGTCTACATACTGTGAACCCTCCATATGTGTCATTGGTCTGTATCCATATGTATATGAAGATGTGTAAAGGGCAGGGGACATACAGCAACTATCAGCGAAGGCTGTACATACATTTGTATGTGAGAGCATCTATGTGCACATATCAATGTTGGTTGATTGTAGGTTGTAGTGCCATGTACAAAGTAGGTTCCACAGTTATGTATGTTTAGCAGTATGTCAGTGTGTGTATACAATATGGTAGACAAACATGTTGATATACCTGTCTATCATATGGATACGTATGTATGTCAACATATGTATGTGTAGATATATATATATATATATATATATATATATATATATATATATATATATATATATATATATATATATATATGACATGCATATAGGTATACATACATAGAGAGAGAGATGTAGGAATACATAGACAGATGTAGATAGAATATTGTACAAACATATATATGTAATGCACACATACAGATATAGATATATGTAGATGCATATACATAGACTGATCTGACTATCTACAGGTATGACTGTATATGACGACCTTCAACACACCCTGTCTCACCCCCTCTGTCACTCTCACCCCCTCTGTGTCCCCCCCTCTCCACATCTATAGCAATATATGTACATCAATATATATATGTGTATATGTATACAGACCCATATATATATATATATATATATATATATATATATATATATATATATATATATACAAATAGATATATATATATATATATATATATATATATATATATATATATATATATATATATATATATATATATAGAGAGAGAGAGAGAGAGATGTATATAAATTCTGAGTGAGGCACATGTGTACAGATGTATTGCAACAGGTGCCTGGTGACAAAGGCATGGAGAGAACACCAGTGTCAAAACCGGAGTACCATACCACATTCCAAATCACCTACACCAGTAACCACCAGATATGTGATTGGCTGCCCACCACTGCATGTGTCAGAGGTGAACAGGGTCATAAATGTGTACAATAGTGGCCCCAATGATATTCACAGTGGCACACTATCCCTGGAATACCTGCACATAGTATGTGTCAGCGAACATGGTGTGTCAGCTATGGACATGTAGGTCGGTGTACCCCTCCACACCACATAATGGATGCCATGGTATAGACCTCACATGACAGCTACAGATATGGAGAAGGACACAGTGACATGTACAACACTGTGACAATGCACTCAAACACATTTCCAATGCACAGTGACTGACAACACCACAGAGTAAACATATACTACCCACATAGAGGTTACCACTCCCGGATTTACATATGTAAGTCATACCCATGACAGATGTCCAACAACCATAGTAACATCTCACACCATTCACAACCTAAATGACTGCTGTGTGTCATCCATGCCACTGCAATAGAGTGCACATGTGGAGGTAAAAGTTCCTACCCACAGATAAGACATACCCTGCAATAAAATAAACCACACAGAGTTAAGAAGCAAGACTCCCCATGAGTGCATGTCACACATACCCCTGCTGAATGTTAGGTAGGTAATATGCCATATGAGTCACCCTGTGTAACTGTGTGACAGCAGCAGGTACCATCACACCACATGTGTCACAATCGTCAGGGTAGCAGAACAGTACGCTGTTGAAGTCCCAGGGGCAATAGCATATTGTATAGTATTGTATTGTAATGTAATGAATTGTGTTGTATTGTATTGGTATGTTGAGGTGCCTCCTTCGTGGAGGGGAACCACTGCTGCTGTGCGCCAGTGTACAGATACATATCCTGTAGTCAGGCTAGTGTTACATAGCACTTCTATATTTGTGTTTAGCTCCTGTCAGAGTTTATGCAGCATGCAACTGGGGATACCATCAGGTCCCATTCATGTTGTGTATTCTGCTGTCCTGAGAGTGGCTCTCACCTGGACATCTGTGATGACAGGGAGGTTACAGTCAGCTGGGATAACTATGTCTTATTTTGGGGGAGAGGGTGGGGTGACACCTGCACTGAACCTGTCTGCCACAATGTTGTCAATATCTGTGGTGTCAGTGAAATATTTGTTGTTGTGTACTAACTATGGGCATAGAGGATGGATCCTGACCAGGTTGCTAACATAACTGAAGAAGGCCTTCTGGTTATCTGTAGTGTCCCTCTTGATTTCCCTCTCATAGTTGCCCATGGATGTTTGTATGATGGAAAATAGATCCTTACTAGTGCTGCTCAGACATGCCCTCCCTTTATAGAATTATGCTCTGTCTTGCAATAGCTTCCATCTTCTGTAATACAATCTGTCTATGGCTGGGGTCCACCAGACAGGATGCTGTCCCTTTGTGGAGAGTGTCTTGGTCATATATGGGATTGCATGATCCATGCATTCTCGGAGATGTCTGTAGAAAGCAATTGTGTAGGGGTCAGCATTGTGGGTTGTATCTGCCACTGGCCCAGTGGGCTGAAAGGATACCATGTCACTGTTACAAAGTGTAAAGTTTGCATCTGTAATGTTATTCTCTATAGTCGTTTGTGCTGGTGGTGGAGGTGGGATATGTATATCCAGGGCAATCAGTGTGTGGTCAGCTCACAGTAGTTGATGATGTAGGCCATACAGTACCTAGATACAAACCCCCAGAGTGAGGAGGTGCTCTTGACCTGAATCAGTGTTCTGACTGCTGGTGTTTGGTAGTATGTCATATGGAGTGTGCCAGGTACTGTTGCACAGTTGCTGGCTGAGCACTGATACCTGGCCATTTACATGTGTATCCACCAATAGACAGACAGATGCTATATATGTGAGATATGTTGTATCATAACAGTCGAGTAGCATGTGTAGTATGTGTGCCAAATTCTGCTGACATATATTGCTGATATCAGGTTATTTTCTTTCTCAGGTACATGGCCCACCCACGGAATCCCACTTGCTCCACAGCTGAGGATGAGGAGATACACCAGAGCCTGGTGCAGGATTATGCAATACTCTTTTCCTGCACCAGCCAGAATCAGCAGGAGAGGGCTGCACTGTGGCAAGACCTTGTCCGTCGGGTAAATGACATAGGCACGCATAATAGGACATATGAGCAGGTATGACATCACTGCAGTGATTTAATCAGACATGTCTGTCAGCGTGCGTCGGATATCCACAGGCAACAGGTCACCACAGGTGGTGGGGTGGCTACACATCCCCCCTCACCAGACTGGAGGGACTACTCATGAGTGTAGTGGCTCCAGTCCGCCAGCAACAACAACAGCAGCAGACATGCATTATGATGGAGGCTGGAGCCACGCAGCAGCAAGACAGTGAACGTGCAGGTAATATGCCATATGTATAGTTGACTGTTATGTACACTGGTAGTTAATGCATGTGTGAGGTGTGTCCTTGGTTTGTAGCTGTCACCATAGCATTTAATGTGCAAGTGTGATATCCTCAATATTAGCAGCTGACCTGTGAAAGGCGACTGTTGTACTACTGACCTGTAGCATACTCAGTAACAATGGCACAGTTGTGCCCACTGACATTAGTTTCTTCACGTCTGCAGGTCCCTCTAGTATAACAGCAATGCAGCCTATCCATGCTGGTGAGTGTGTATTAAAAATTCCTGTAATAGTCTTGATAGTAAGAATACTATTTGGCTCACTTAGTAGTGCTCTTTGTATGCATGTAGGTGTGTCTGTGTCTGTGTGTTGATATCATGCATACTGAGTACTGTACAATTGTGTGAAACTGTGTGCATGTGTGCATGTATGCATGTGTACGTGTGCACCTGTGCATGTGTACATGTGTGCACCTGTGCATGTGTGCATGCGTGCACCTGTGCATGTGTACACCTGTGCATGTGTGCATCTGTGCATATGTGCATGTGTGCACCTGTGCATGTGTGCATGTGTGCACCTGTGCATGTGTGCACCTGTGCATGTGTGCGTGTGTGCATGTGTGCGCCTGTGCATAGGTGCATGTGTGCACGTGTGCATGTGTGCATGTGTGCATGTGTGCATCTGTGCATGTGTACATGTGTGCACCTGTGCATGTGTGCATGTGTGCACCTGTGCATGTGTGCACCTGTGCACGTGTGCATGTGTGCACCTGTGCACATGTGCATGTGTGCATGTGTGCATGTGTACATGCATGCACCTGTGCATGTGTGCATGTGTGCACGTGTGCACGTGTGCACGTGTGCATGTGTGCACCTGTGCATGAGTGCATGTCTGCATGTGTGTATCACTGGTAATGTGTAGACATTGTAAACTGTGTTTCCTGTTTCCCTCCCACAAATTCCGGTGCTGCTCTGGTGTCATGTAGCAGGGTACCTGAATCAGGTGCCGTGGGTACTGATAATGATAACATATGTGTAATGGCACAGGAAGGTATGCCAGGGTCTGCCATTGGTCAGCCGATTGACAGTACACAGCTGTCGACCCAATCAATGCGCACACTTATCCTGCCAATACACCCTTTGTCACCAATGTCCCTAGGTGATGGACAGCATACAGTGGGCATTGACCAGGGTAATGTGGTATCTGTGGCACATGCCTCCCCACACAGCAGCCATGGGCATGGCCCAGAGATTGTACCACACAGACAGATGTCCAGGGTTCTCGTGGGAGCATCTGTGGGCGTACTGCCCCTGTCAGATGTGCCCACAGAGGTCTTACAACCTCAGCTATGTTTCGGGCTGTCATGCAGACACAGTCACTTATGGAACGGTACACCAGACAGGGTCTGAGGGAGCTGACAGCATGTCGCACAGCCATGACTGACAGTATGCTTGACATTGCGGCTGCCATCCGTGATTTCACCGATGTCATAGACAGACGTTGTGGGGACATATTAGACCGGTTCCACAACTACATGTCCATGAGCCAGGGCGATGGTGGGCGGTTGAGGTGTCGACGTGGCCGTATGCCAGCAACAGCAGCAGCTGGCAGTCGTCGTGGATGACAACAGGGCCACGGCTGCCCCCGTAGTGCCAGCAGCAGCCCCAGCAATGCTGGGTCTGTGCTGTCATCAGACCACCCCAGGAGACCACGTGCATGTGGCTCTGGCCAGGCCCAACAGGGATTTCTGTCCAGTCAATGAACACCTGCTTCTGATGACAGTACCCAGTCTGGGTTGGTACTGGATATGGTCCGTAGCACCCCTGCAAGGCACAGGTACCATGTCCGTGGCCAGAGACACTGATCTGTATGACCTGGCAGGTACATTCTGTGGCTGTCCACAACCACCAGTATATGGCAGCCATGAGGTGGAACTGTGTGCATCCATACACACATGCAAATTGACAACACCTAGGGCTACCGCATACATGCACACACTGCATCAACATTGCCCCACCTTCTACTGTTGTCCCTCACCAACACACATACACATACATGTCAGTCGGTGGTATCGGTGGCTGACTCAGGCATACCAAGTTCACACCCTGTGCATATGATGAAACTGTGCCACCTCCTGCAATCTGTAACAACTGTGCAGGTACAGTTAACATGTTGCTGATGCACAGGGTGACCACATAGATGTGTAGTAATAGTATCATGTTGTTAACAGTACTGTGTGCTGAATTAATTGTTGGTATATCACAGCATGCCTGATGCAGTAAGTGTGTGATTGTCATGTACTGTTGTCTACACCCATGGTAATTACCATAGTGTATCATCTGCACATGTTGGCATACTGGTGGTAATGATGTCAACAGAAGGCTACATACATAGGTAGCACAGGGGATAAGGTAATGAATGTAGTAATACGCAATGATGGACATGTAAATTGCAAGTGGCATGTTGCCCACACTGGACTGTGCAATGCAGATGTTTGAGGATGTTGATATGTGTGCAGTACTACACGACTGGTACAGGACACACAGGAGCACCCTAGCACTGCATGCTCACATCTCATACCATGCTAGACAGCCCCAACACACAAAACTAACTGTCACAGGAGGGAGAGTCCCCATATATGTCAGGGATACTGTGGTGGCAGGCCAGGTAGCATACATCCTACTAAGTATGGAACCACTGAGTGAAGGCTCAGTGTCTGTTATTTGACATGTGTATTACTGCAGGTATGAGCACATGGGTTTCCATCCAGTTATTGTACATCCTGACAGTACATGGTCTGTACACTTGTGTGCACTGAGACTGGACCCTAGCCATCTGACACGTGTATTTCCATGTACATGTGCATAGTGCCTGCATATTTGCAGTGTTACCTACTGGAAGTGGTACAGCTTGTTTGTTGTACAATGGACTACATGCAGCCCTGTTTACTGTAGCTTTGTTTGCATGCATGTTTGCTTGCAATTACCCTGGAATACTGATCACACCTGCAATGCATAGTTATAGAGCTTCTGTGGACTCCTAGTGCCATCTGCATAGCTTACTATATGTATGTCCATGTCCCACTTGACAGGATGTCACTGCTTGTCCTGTTCACATGTACATTGCCTGTGACACAGTGCATATGACTTACCTGGCATGTGCCCACATGAGCAGTCATATATGCTACTGCTAACTAATCACAGGCACTACACCTTCACATATTCATCTTCTGTTGAACCACCTGCTTCACTAGGGATGGCCTGCACCTGTCATCCCTGGGATTTCAGATATTGGCAAAGGCTCTTGCTACCCCCATAGTGCCTATGTTAGGCAAGGCTCAAATGACAAACCCACCTTCATAGGTATCACAAGGGATAAGAAACTAAGAGTAATGCTACCCAACGCCAGAAGTCTAAACCTCCGGATGCATGCACCCGAAACTCTCCTTGGCATGGAGAACATCGATATCTGTGCAGTAACAGATGCCTGGTTCAGGGCTACTGAGAGCACACCAGCACTACCAGGTTTAACCTGGTTGATTTCTTTGAAACAGTCACCAAGGCCATTGACGAGGGGAAGGTGGTTCACACAGCCTACCTGGACCTCGCAAAAGCTTCACAACAATACCCCACTTGGGCATTCTAGAGAAGCTCACCAGCTTAAATATAAGCCCCTATGTCACTAGATGGATTGCACAGTGGCTCAAGGACAGAACCCACATGGTTAGAATTGCTGGAGCCATGCCAAACTCCAAACCAGTTACGAGTTGTGTCCCACAAGGCTCAGTCCTGGGACCTCTCTTGTTTGGTATATATTTATTGGAGGTACAGGCCAACACGGATGGACTGTGGCTGACCAAATATGCAGATGACTGCGAACTGGCCACCATAATCGACTCTCCAGCCGACACAAGCATCTTTCAAAGGGGCATCATAGAAACAGACAACTTGTGCCAGAGCCATGGCCTTCAGCTGAACAGTGTTTAGAAAGGGAAATGTGCATCCTGTAGTCTGTTCTCCTAGTTGCCAAAAGGGACATTTTCCTCACACACACTAACCCCCCTCAGCCAAAAACACACACTTGCCATTTGCAGGATTCAAACCCCTATCTAACTATGTTATGACACTCGAGACAGACACATTAGCAGAGAGTGCTATTCGCATTACTGGGATGTGTCTCTTCTCTTGCTGTACTTATAGGGTGCTGACATCATCAGTGTTTAGAAAGGGAAATGTGCATCCTGTAGTCTGTTCTCCTAGTTGCCAAAAGGGACACTTTTCTCACGCACAATTAGCCCCCTCAGACAAACACACACACTTGCCATTTGCAGAATTCAAACCCCTGCTTAATTATGTTACGACACTTGAGACAGACGCATTAGCAGAGCATGCTATTCGCATTACTGGGAGGTTTTCCTTCTCCTGCTATACTTATAGAGTGCTGACATCATCGGTGTTTAGAAAGGGGAATGTGCATCCTGTAGTCTGTTCTTCTAGTTGCCAAAAGGGACATTTACCTCACACACACTAACCCCCCTCAGCCAAACACACACACTTGCAGGATTCAAGCCCCTACCTAACTATATTATGTCACCTGAGAGTGACACATTAGCAGAGCACGCTATTCGCATTACTGGGAGGTTTTCCTTCTCCTGCTATACTTATAGAGTGCTGACATCATCGGTGTTTAGAAAGGGAAATGTGCATCCTGTAGTCTGTTCACCTAGTTGCCAAAAGGGACATTTTCCTCACACACACTAACCCCCCTCAGCCAAAAACACACACTTGCAGGATTCAAACCCCTGTCTGACTATGTTATGACACTCGAGATGGACACATTAGCAGAGTGTGCTATTCGCATTAGTGGGAGGTTTCCCTTCTCTTGCTGTACTTATAGGGTGCTGACATCATCAGTGTTTAGAAAGGGAAATGTGCATCCTGTAGTCTGTTCATCTAGTTGCCAAAAGGGACATTTCCCTCACACACACTAACCCCCTCAGCCAAAAACACACACTTGCCATTTGCAGGATTCAATCCCCTTTCTGACTATGTTATGACACTTGTGACAGACACATTAGCAGAGCGCACTATTCGCATTACTGGGAGGTTTCTTTTCTCCTGCTATACTTATAGGGTGCTGACATCATCGGTGTTTAGAAAGGGGAATGTGCATCCTGTGGGGAGGCAGACGCCAAGCACACTCTGGCTAAACATTAGTGTGAGACTAGAGCGTGAGTCTGGCCTTTTTATTTACCTGTAAATTCACTTTGTACCTGCAGCAGTTGATCTTTAGGACCAAGAAACCACCTGGGTGGTGTAGCCCCGCTCCGCTTCGCCCTCGCTTCACTCGGGCTTGCTTCGCTCCCCACCCTGCCCCCTTACCCCACCCGCCCCCACTATCCCTACATTTATTAGCTCAAAATAACCACACCCCACTTACCTAAGAACCAATCACATTAGTCCACCCATTAACTACTTCCTCTCCCATAATCCCCATAGTCAAGCTTATTGCTTTCCCCTGTCTTAGTTCTCCTATAGTCATTACAACCAACTAGTACTAGGCAATCAAACTCCTAGCATAACTATCATACCATATTACTACTCCTCATTAACATGCCAAAAGTAGTGAATCTAATTATCCCTTTTGTACTACCACTTATAATCATCTCCTACTTATTATCCAGTTATGAAAACCAAAAACACATAGGATTCTACTATCCAAAAGGCCAAACATGTACTCCCTCAACTCTTCTCCCTAAAGAACTTTCCCCCCCTTACTACCTCACTAGAACACTAGGCATACACAACCTGCACCTCACCCGCTCATACCCAAAAGTATCAACAGTAAGGCATGGTCAAAAGATAATATATAAGCTTCGAAGACTCCTAGAGCAACTGAAAAAATGCATTACCAAAGATGGGGACATTCACCCTAACCCAGGGCCATCCTCAAACCCCAATTCTGCCACATCAATGTTAGCCCAAAGGTCAGCTAACTCTCTCCTCATCCTCCATCTTAACCTAAGAAGCATCAACAATAAGCTTCATAACCTACATGGCATGCTAGCCACCTACCTCCCTGATATTATGTGTCTGTCGGAGACATGGCTTAAACCAGCCACCAAAGATGAAGAAATTCTCCCACCAGGATACAATATCCTAAGGGCCGATCGTGTAAAAAAAAAGTGAGGGGGAATAGCTGTTATGTATAGAAGCACACTCAATATCATAATGCATCCTAACCAACCTCCTAAGGTCACTAATGCAGAGACAATAGCCTTAAAACTATGCTTAAATAACCACAAAAGTATCAATCTTTTAGTAATATATATCCCGCCTGGGAACAACCTAGAAACTATGGAACAAACACTAAGCTGGCTAGCTGCTAACTACCCTCAAGAAACCATTGTTCTGGGCGATGTCAACATCGACTGGACCCAATGTTCTGCACAGACCAATCCTATGACTATTAACCTACACGGCTTTTCCCAGAATATAGACTCCACAACTAGAATAGGAAATGCCCCCCAAAAAGAGAGTATACTTGACTGGATTCTTACTAATGCCCACACACATAAATATACCACTGGGACCCTTCCTAACGATCTTAGTGACCATCTTATCACTTTCATTATAAAACATAAATTTATCACCATAAACCAACACATCCATAGACTATTAAGAAACAAGAAGAAATTCGAACCTATGCAATTTGCTGCTGAACTCAAATCCTGTAACTGGTCTAAGTTAAAAATTCTATCCCTTGACGAGAGTGTGTCATTCTTTATTGACACATTCCTAAACATTCTGGACAATCATGCACCTAACTGACTTACTAGAATTAAGGTGCGGATAGCCCCCTGGCTAACCAGGGAAACTAAATCCAAAATTAAAATTAGGGACAAAGCCTGGGATATATGGAGAGCTACTAAGGCACCTCTAGATCGTATTAAATTCCAGCAGCTTAGAAATGAAACAAAAAAAGCCAGCACACTGGACAAAAATAATTATTTCTGTCACCTCCAAGAAAAGCACCAGAACAACCCAAAGAAGTTCTGGGCAGGCTTAAATAATCTCCTCCATCCAGGGAAATCATCTACACCTACCCCCGAAACACTCATTGGTAAAAACCCAGAAGTTGTAGCCAATACCTTTAACTCCTTCTTCACTGAGATGATTCAAGCTATAGCCAGTCAACTACCCCCCCCAACCAATACTACCGATGACACATTCCCTTCCTTTAAACTACAACATATACCCACCTCCTACATTCGAACCTTACTGAAGAAACTTAAACCAACCACCCTCTCAGCGGACCGACTTCCAGCTGAATACCTGCAAATTGCAGCAGATGCCATAGCCTACCCTATCTCTATCCTGATTAATAGAACTATCACCGAAGCCACCATCCCCTCCATTTGGAAAATTTCCTATGTCATACCACTCCATAAGGGTGGCCCTTCCACTAAACCTTCTAACTATAGACCAATAGCAATACTGTCTCCATTAGCCAAAATTATGGAACGATGTGTCCATAAGCAATTTCTTTGCTACCTCACCCTAAATAAACTACTGACTTATTCGCAACATGGCTTTAGACCCCACCATAGTACGACTACCACCCTCCTTTCCTTCACCGACTCAGTCAATAAAAATCGTAATAACAAAAAAAATCGTCAGCCCTTTTTCTCGACCTGTCAAAAGCCTTTGACATGGTCAATCACCAGCTACTTCTCCACACGCTAGAAACCTTACACTTTGATTATTCATCTCTCAACTGGTTCTCTGCTTATCTCTCTGGTAGGCAACAAGCAGTCCAATGGCAAAACAAGCTCTCTCACCTGCTACCCAATACCATAGGAGTCCCCCAAGGCTCCATACTAGGTCCCCTTCTCTTTTCCGTGTTCATAAACGAACTTCACACAGTTATCCCTAAAGCCACCTGCATCCAATATGCGGATGATTCCACCCTTATATGCTCAGATATCTCTCTCCCTGATCTACAAGTAACAACCCAACACTGCTTTACTACAGTAGAAAAATGGCTCTCAGGGAGGAATCTCATCCTAAATCCAAAAAAAAACTAAGCTACTACTATTCTTTCCTACCTCTGCCCTGACACCAAATCCCAACAATATTACCTTCTACGTCCAATCTAATAATGGTACCATCATTGAGCCTGATACCAATACTAAACTACTAGGGGTCACCATTGACTATAAGCTCAGATTTAACTTGCACATCAGCCAGACAATTAAGACCGTAAATAAGAAACTTGGATCCTTTTATAGAATCAAGAACTTTTTAACCCCCAGCGCTAAACTAACCATTGCCCGTACGCATCTCCTCTCCACACTACTGTATGCCTCTCCTGTATTTTATTTTCTCAACAAAACTGATATCAACAAACTCTCCGTGACCTATAATCACATTGCCAGATTTATAACTGGACGTCCTTATAGAACGCATCATTGTCTTAACCTAAAAACACTTGACTGGTTAGAATTACCCAATCTCCTCAAACTGAACCAACTCACTGAAGCGTTTAAAATTATTAAGGAACCTGATAAACCCCCCTCACTCAATAATCTATTGACCCCCTATTCTAACCTAAGCAGTCTTCGATCCTCTAACAGACACTTGGTACAAACCATCAAATCTTATAACATGGGGGGCGATGCTCTCTTTGCCAACTCTATAGGTAAGATTTGGAACTCCCTCCCAAATAACCTTAGACTTTCTACCTCCCTTTTTCAATTAAAAAAAAATCTAACTCAATTCTTTAAGGCACAATGGCTATGTTCATGCATAAAATCAGACTAGTCTCTTCCTGAGCGACCACTTATCCTACCACACTTAACTAATCTGGGCTTCCTGTTGCCTTGAATCTAACCACTACTCTTCTGACCATTAATCCACCTGTTTTTTACAGCATTATTTCTTTTCTTTTTTGATTGTTCCTTCATGCTCCCTTGATATGATACTGTGGCTGTGATGATGTATTAGAGTATAATAACACTAATGCTGCTTTACTGTATTTTTGGATAACTGAGTGGACCTTAGTTGCCCAATTGTTATTCATAACTAACCTAAGTAAAACTTAATAATATGAATTAGCATCTGTCTCCCCATCTTATCTATGGATTTGTAAACCTACTTGTATACTGTTATGTCTGTGGAGTTTTTTTTCTTTCTCTTCATCTGTCTCTCCATTTTCATGTATGTATTTTGTAAACCTACTTGTATATTGTTATGTCTGTGGAGCTTTTCTTCCCGGGCCTCCGCTGAAAAAGGACATGTATCCAGTCGGACTATCCCGGTCAACAAATGTAAAATAAAAATAAAATAAAATAAATAAAATAAGCTGTCATTCCCTAGGGCAAACAGCCTAGTGTTGACCTCTACACCCATATGTTTAATTGTCAAATGCACATTATTTGTTGCTGATAGACTGTTTGCACATCTTTATTGCCATAGCATTCCCTGTTTGTATGAACAACTTGTGCATCTGTGGAGGATGTTTGCATATGGGAGGGATCCACTATATCACGTATGTCTCTGAAGTCATTTAACTGTGTGCATTGGGCAGACTGCTGTAATGTGGTTGGTTCCTGGAATAACACGTAAAAATACCAGATATGTGTGTCCAACTGCTAAACTGAGATTTGGCCTAAGTGTGTGAGCATGCCCAGTTCAGCCTTCCCATGGCATGTTGTCTGACATATGTCTCATTTATCAAAGTGTGTGAGCATGCCCAGTGTGAGCATTCCATATGTTGAACTCTGCAGCCCACCACATTTGTGGATGAGTGTGAACTTCAACAAATATCACCCGTTTATGGTTGTGTGTTGTGTGTCATGCTGTGTAGTTACTGTACAACTGCTTTGTGAGTGAACACAACAGGATTATACTGTGTCTGCAGTGTTTGCATGGGATACTTTGCATACAATTGTCAACATCCTTTCACACTGACCTAACACTGTAGTACTGTATAGTGTACTGGTAGTACGTTGACTGTGGTGGACAGTATCCTGGGCTTTAGTGCTATCACTGCTTTACATTTCGATAGTGAGCACAACAGCCAGGTTAGGGGCCAGTTGTGTACATCTGACCATGTTGCATTCTGTTCAGATATGAACTACTTAAACCAGGCTTGTCCAACATTGGTAGTGTATTCCACAACATAAGAGTACATTTGCAAACACTAACAATGTGCCCTAGTCCATGTCTAATGCTAGTTGGAGAGTGTGTTTGTCCTTCAACACACATTGTAAGTGGAGTTTGCCATGACATATGTCATGGTTAGTATACTGTGCCTCTGTCTACCTGTGTCATGACAGTGATACCCAGGATAAAGCTACCATCTCTCATCCACTCATCAAGATTCCTATTGAGGAAAATTGATAAGTGACTTTATGTGTAGCCTGTACTGGGAGTTCACTCATGGGTGGGGGTGGCTTCTGTGTTATGGATCATGCAGTACAGCTTGTCCTATGTAAGTCAGTGCTGGGGTTCAGGTCTCTCATGTGCATAGCTCACTGCCATTCAGATTGTACAAGGTGCAGCATATTTATTGATACCAGCAACACAGGCAACACATGGCATCTGTGCAAGCTCTTTGATACTCCTGGTGAGGTACTGTTGGGGACTTTATGGTTGATGGAGTTGTCTGCTGAGGTACATCCCACAGGGGCTATTGTAGTCAATTGTACCGCTGATGGAAGATGACTGCAGAGCCACAATGACCTCCCCTTATCTAGATCTGACAACCTTCATGATTAGGTGGGTATATGGAATGTTTCTGTAAACACTACAGCACATGTTTGTCCAATGCAGGATATCTATCACCTTGTGTCCCCAGATCTCTCATTACATGTTAACTACATAATGGGTTAACACCTATGTGGTAATTGGTGGGCACTTACTGTATATCCACGGGGGTTGACTATACACTTTTCTGCAATTAGCTTGCTGACATGGCTATGGCACCAGTTGTCTGTTTCTATGTGGCCCTTTTGTGGGATGCTTGTGTCAGCTGGTGGATCATATATGGTGAGCAGTTTGTAGTCCTCTGCAAACATGTTCAGACACAGTACTTCCATGTTTGCTTGTACCTATGGGACATATATACCAGACGAGGGAGATCCCAGGACCAAGCCTTGTGGGATGCCAGTTATATCTGGTTTGTAGTCTGACATGGCTGCAGCATGTCTGACCATGTCTGTTCTGTCCTTGGTCTGGTTTGCAACCCCTCTACTGACATAGGGGTTTATATTTAAGCTGGTTAGCTTATCTATAATGAACACGTAGGGTATTGTATAGAAGCCTTTGCAAGGTCCAGCTACGCTGTGTGGACCACATTGCCCTCATCAATGACCTTAATGACTTTTTCAATTGAGTCAAACATGTTTAGGGGCAGGATCTGCACTTAAGAAAGCCACACTGGGTAGGGTCCGGTGTCAGTAGGTCCCCAATATCTTTATGTCTGTGGTACATGCTGATCCTTTCCATAGCTGTGCAGACCGAGCTTCTCAGGATTCTGGGGTAGTAGTTTTCAGTATCCATTCAGGCAACACCTTTGTTGAGAAGGACCACTGTTGTTGTACACTGCTCTTTGGGTACATATTCTGTGGTAAGGCTGACATTGAGCAGTAGTGTGATTTGGCATTCCATTCAACTTGGAGTCCATGTTGCACTCAGCCCAGGACACCATCTCATACCATTGCTGCAGTGTGTTTTGCTTTGTAGATGCTGGCTGTTACCTCAGCATCTGCAATGTCAGGGGGCCAGCAGTCTGCTGGGATAGATATTCTGCATTCTGGGAGGAGGGGGTTGCACTGCACCTGTCAGGATGTATGTTGGCAATATGTGTGTGTGTGTTTGTGATATTTGTGTGATTCAGAGCATATCTGTGAATTCCCAACACGGTTCCTACCATCAGTTGTGAAAGCCTTGGGATTATCCTTAGTGTCCTGTACAATTTGTATCTTCATAGGTTCAAAGGTTCATACTAGGCTATCCACCCTAGGGCATTTGTTAGCCTAGCCAGAGTGTGTGTGGCTTTTGCCACCCCTTGCTATGTGAATATTATGGCCATTTATGATTTGCTTTGCTGTGCCTCTGTCTAGACATGACACAGTGAAGACCCCCAGTGTAACTCTACAATCATCCATCCACTTGGCAAGATTACTGTTGAAGAGTGTCAGTGAGGGGCTCTGCCTAACATGGAGTGGGATTCTGGTCCAGGGTGTGGGGAGCCTCTGGATTATGTATCTGTCCCCCCAGCACATCCTATTTCATTATTTGTTGAGGTTGACATCTCTCACTCTCACAGCTCCGATGGCTGTGAGTTTTCTGGGGTGGAGCATGTCCATTACTCCTGTGTTTGGCATGGCCTTCTACAACAGGCATGCAATGCCTCTGTGTAGGCAGTATGTGACTGCATTCAGCTGGGGTGTCTACAGCCAGGCAGCATATGACATGTATTTGAGACCCTTTATCCTCTTGGTGAGGTACCTTTGAGGTCTTTCTAACTGCTGCAGGTGTCAGGTAAGGTACATCCCATATGAGGCATTGTACTAGATTATGGGTGTGATAAAAGAACAGTATAGGGGCACAATGACTTCTGTTGACGTAGATGTGAATCCTTTCCTGATACGGTGTCATATGTAGACAGTCTTCCTAGCCACATTGGCAATGTGAGTGTCACATAACAGGTTACTGTCCACTTGTGTCCCTAGGTCCCTGATTACTCCTTCCATACATAATGGTTTACCACCTATGTGGTAATTTGTGGTACCTTGTTTGGTATTTGGTGGGACATTCATACTGTCCAGTGTCTTCAGGACAGCTGGGTGGGGTTCCTGTGTGTGAGAGTGTGGCCTGTAGCATGCTACAGACTGTACAGCAGTCTTGCCTACAGTTAGTTGCACATGGGTGGACTCCAATGCCTTGTGCATTGTCAGTTACCTGGACGTATGGGTGTCTGTGCTGAATATGGATACTCACCCTCCTTTTATGTTTTGTTCCAGGTTTTCGGGCCATGACACATGATATGTGGTATAACCTGGTAGTGCTGGTGTGCTGTCAGGAGGCTTGCAGCAGGTTTCTGTCACTGCACAGACATCGATGTTCTCCATACTGGGGATGGCCTTGGGAGCATGCATATTGGGGTTTACACATCTGGCATTGGTCAGCATTACCCTTATGTTTCTTTCCACTTATGTTTTCTAGGGTGGTGGGTTAGTCTTTTCAGCCTTGCCTACAAAAGGCTCTATGGAGGTGGCAAAGGCCTTATCCAATATCCAGACACCCAGGGGTAACAGGTGCAAGCCATCCCGAGAACAGCTGCGTGGCTTGTCAAGCATGACATCCCAAGCAGACAGACAATGGATCCCCTTGGAATGACACCAGTAAGTGTGCCATTTGCTATGACTGATCATTCCGTGTTTGTACTGTGGCATTATTCTTGGTAAGGGTAGGATGCTGCAAACGGTGAGTGTCATACTGGCCTGGACTACATAATCAGAGAGCTCATCTATGTCTCTTTTCATGTAGTCTAGGGAGGTACATCTCAGGTCATTCACACCAGCATGGACTATGACTGCATCATATTTCTACTTGCTTTGGAGTGACATGCATACTTCTGTTATGTGGTGTATTGTGGCAGCCTACAGGCAGCTTACTGTACCCTTTCCCTTGTTCAGTCTGGTGTGCGGGACAGCAGTGTGTCTGACTATGGAGTCACCTATTGCAACTGTATCAGGCATGTTGTTTCTCCTTCTGGCCTGTGACTGTTTGGCAGACCAGCTTTGTGTACTATGTGTTGCATGTGCTATGTTTGGAGGTTGTTTGATTGGGTGTCTGCTTTAGAGGCCTCTGTTGGTGTGCTGTGTTTTAATTTGTGTCTCTGGGAATGTTTTTCTGTGTTTATGTGTTTGGTTTGCAGTTGTGATAGGTCTATGTGGGACTGTGTTTGTGGTGTGTGTGGTTACCTTCTCCTCCTGACTAGTTTTGGGAGTACTGAGTTGAGGGAGCTGAGCCTCCAGTTTGGATAGATGGTTGCATCTCTCACATATATTTGTATTTCTTGGGTGGAGTTGGGGGTTGTCTGTGTACTTGGGGCAGGTGTAACATTGCCTCAGGATTCACAGATTCAACTTGTTCTGGCTGGCCTTAGTGGATTGTATGTGTGGACATATTTCATTGCCATACTACTGATCAGTGATTACTTCATTGTTTATGTTTGCTCTATCATGTAGTAGCTTCCTCATTCACTTGCATGGTTTGGTTATGGCTGGTGCCCACCATGCCAGATGCCTGCGTGTATGGCATTGTGTCTTGTTTTAATTTAGGATTGCATAATCCAAGCATTCCTGGCAGTGTTCATGGAATGGCTGTATTACAGGTTTCTGAGGTGTGGCCCATATTTTGCACCTACACAGGACCTTTAATGGATTCCACATCAGTTTGGAGGAGTGCAAATATTGCTTTATACATGTTTTCCACTGTGTTTTTCTGGCCAGGGACTGTGGTCAGGATTTGTATATCCAGTGTGATTACTCTATGGTCTGGTTTTACTAGTGAGCAATACACTTCTCGTCTTGCCATCCAGTACCCATGTTGCTGATTATCACATCCAGTATGCTTACTCCTCTTGTGGGAGTGGTACGTTGTTCCTGGGCCTTTTGGTTTATGGATTCTATGAACTTTTGTCCTACACTGTTGGAGCTAGTATAATGCTCCCAGTCTATGTCTGGGTATTTTCAGTCACCCAATATAATGTGGTTTGGAGGACTTGATATATTCATGTATTCCAGCATAGGCCAGGTGTAGTTCCTGGTGTTGCGACAGTAGTCTGTAGCAGGCTATAAACTGGGGGGCAGTTTTAGCCACTGTTACTTGACCATGGCTAGTCCATGCTGCTTCTTGTTGTGGTACCAACATGAGGGTGTGGTTATCCTTGACAATTTTTGCTAGTCACCCTCCTTTTGTAGCTTGTTCCATGTTTTGAGTCTGTACAGCACAGTATGAGGTGTAACCTGGTAGTGTTAGGGTGCTGTTGTGAGCCTTGACTCAGTTTTCTTTTACAGCACAGATATCAACATTCTCCATACTGGGTGAGTTTAGACTGCATGCATCTTGCTGTTTTGACTTATCCCTTATCTTATTCTTATCCCTTCTGATACCTATGGAGATAGGTTTGTGTTTTGAGCCTTACCTATTCAGGGCACACTGTGGGTAACAACAGCCTTTGCCAGTATCCATACGGCCTGCACTGATAGGTGCATGCCAGTCCTAGCAGGTGGAGCATCATGTCATGCTCAGCATGTCATCCCAGACTGGCACACATTGGATACCCTTTGACTAACTGCGATACTTCAGCCAGTTATTGCACTTGATCATCTCATTGTCATATTGTGGCATGATGCTTGGTGAGGGTAGGATGTTAGTCAGGGTCCTCAGGTGTGCATATAGTACATGGTGTTACATTACTTAACACATGGCATTCATGCCTCAGGTGGTGCTGCAGGGTGGCCTCTGTCGGATGCGCATATTACACTTCCCTGTACATGTTTGTGAGCAGGTCATGTCATTGTAGGCATCCATGTTATTATTTGAGTGAGTCAGACGGGGTATCATTCCCAGGGTTCCTACTGAGCCAGTGTATGTGCTATGCGTTGCCTCTTTGCTATGGCCAGGGCATACTGGGCACACCTCCTTCTGCCTACTGGGGCAGGCTCAGGTTGTTCCTTCTCCGAGTCACGCTCTGCCTGTGATGGCCTTGGCAATGGTGGGGGGCTGTTTGGCCCGGCCCTATGCTGGTCCTGCTGCAGCTGTTTTCACAAGATCATATTATGTAGCATAGCACATACCATGACAATTTGGGTACATGTAGTTGGTGTGTACTACAAGGCTCCACCAGATGTGTCCAGACACCGGAAACGTGACTTGAGCAGCCCAAACACATGCTCTATTACATTACGTGTTTGTGCGTGTGCCTCATTATGGCATTCCTGTTCAGGTGTGTGTGCGTTTCTGATGGGTGTCATCAGCCACGGCTCCAGTGCATAACCTGCATCCCCCACTAGGTGTCCGTGCGGGATGTCCCTATTGGCAAATGTCTGGTACAGCTGCGTCAAATGCCAGATGTGGGAATCATGGTAGCTCCCAGGACAGCCAGCACACACATTCATTATTATGCCCTGGGCATCACACACGACCTGGCAGTTGATGGAGGAAGCCCTTGCGGTTGATGTATGCCCTACCCCGCTCACCGGCTGGTGCTTTGATGCATATGTGCGTGCAGTCTATTGCACCCACTACCTCAGGGTATTCCGCTATTTGCTGGAAGAGACGCATATTGCTGGCCAATACCTCATGGGCATTGGAGAAATATACATGATCACCGACATGTGCTGACATGGCATCCAGGAACTGGTGCAGTACCCTGGAGGCTGATGCCTGTGATATCCCCATCATATCACCAGTTGGTCTCTTGAAGGTACCTGTTGCTAGTATTCTTAGGCCAACACATACTTTGGTTTCCACTGGGATGGGTTCCCCTCTGTTGGTTCTGTGTGTGAGGCGTGGCCTGCACAGCTCCACTATTTGCTACAGGAGGTCTCTGTCCACTCTATAGCACTCTACTATCTCCAGCTCATGTAACCCATGGTAGGTGACCCTGGGCCTGTACACTCTTCTCTGTCTCCTCACTGTGGGTTGTCTGGCACCATCTGCATTGTCACCACCCTCAGCAAGTCGCCTATGACTCATTATGACAGCTATGGCAGCCCCTAACATTTCTGCTCTGAGTTTAGCTTTTTCAGTTTTTCACTTCTAATAGCTTACTCCTGTCTTGCAGTGTCTCTTGAGAGAAATATCCTGCACTGCTGTTTGCAGCGTTTTAAGTGCTGGGCTGGGCTACTATTCTGCCTGTGTAATTGCCTGCTTCTAACTGTTTTCACCTGCTAGCTCCAGCAGTATTCCCTGCTAGCTTCCTGCTAAATCTGTTGCTTCCTTTTTACTCTCTATTTTCTCAGGGAGGAGCCGTGTGCAAGCCAGCAGAAACACGCTCACAGTGGCTTACACGCACGCACACATGCTTACACGGTTCAGAATCTGCTTATTCGGGTTAAAACGCGTGCACACCCACGCAAACAGTGTTAAACATCTCCCAACACGCTCCCACATGCTCAGTCTGCCTTACACGCATACACACTGCCTTACTCGCACTTCATGGTGCGCACACGTGCGCATGCACGCCCAGCAAGAAACTTCGGTGTAGGTAACAGTGTACAACTTCCATTTCTTGACTTTCTCATGCTTATCTAGAGGCACAGCTCTTTCCATGATATCTGTCTGACATCTGTCATGTAACTCTGACCTCCAATGAACTGCATTTCTTTCTACCATTCCCCCCTGTGATGTCACCTATCTCCTACTCTGTTCCTCCCCCTTCTGTAACTCTTACACTACTCAGACTGTGCTCATTTGCTATGTGACAGTGGAATTCAATATCCTAACACTCATTTGCATCAGATTGCCTACTAATGCTTAGTTACATGTCTTAGACTCAGCTTCCCCCCTTAGCAACCACTACACGGTGGCCATGTTGGTTTTGGTCTGCTGGTCCCTGCATTGACATTCCATGTATTGCATAAAACCCACATTTGTGGGTTTATAACCTTCGTTTTTATGTTTTATACAGCGCAGCCTGTTTGAGCGGGGCTGCGCTGGGTTTAAACATCGGCAATCGCCGAAAAAAAAAAATTACATTTTTAATATATTTGCATCAGGTTACTTTGCCAATGGCCACATATTTGGCATGCTGCCTGACACATATGCACCCTTTATTTGGAGCTGACACGGCTCCATTGCACTTTTTGCAGAAACGTACTCAGTTGTCAACTGAGTACATTTCTGCAGCTAAAATGGCTCTTACACGGGCTGTTCTGGGCTTCCTGGATCGCTAATCATCCTCATTTGCATGCTATTCAGCTGCAAGTGAGGTGATTAGCTTATCCACGCCCACTCCGTGTAAGAGACATTTTAGCTTGTCTCTTACACGGACTTTGGGCTGTTCCTGGATCGCGAAGGCTGCATGGAGTCTTACACTACTCTTAGACTCCGTGCAAGCCTTCGTGAATCTGGCCACATATGTTTGCAACTGTTAAGTCATGCAAATTAGCATCTGTCATCAGCACTTGTACCTTGATGTTATTGCTGATATCTTTGCAGGACTGTTTTAAGAAGACACCATTTTTAAGGGGGAATTGTGATTTATCAAACTGAAATAAATCTATTTCAGTACATTTTAAAGTACATCTCCCTTTAGAACGAACTCGCTTAACAGTTTGAATCATTGAACGTCTGTTGGGCAAATACGGTGCAAACTCTAAGGAAGTGGAGGCTACACCATCGTCCACTACAGCACAAGGTGTATCTCTAAAAAGGGAAACTCTTTGCTTTAACTCCACTCTAATCCTGTATTTTTCCACTTCTTGGGGTTCACCTGTGTGACAATGTTCAACAGATTTTACAAGCTCTTCACCATCGGTTACAGAGATAGTAATTGCTCTACCTCTACATTTGCCAGTGATCTTGTATTTACAATTCCAGTATTTATGGCTTTTAGTTTTCCTCTCTAATTGGTAGACATATCCATCTAAAATCAGTATTTCTCCACCTTGCTGCAAAGTTGTAGTTTTGTAAGCTTGTCCCAGGACACCAGGTAGTAGCCTACACATATCAGCCATGTCTGTTTGTATAATTCTAACACTTCATCCACATTGTTTTAATTTATATCAAATGGACTGCTGTGAATCAATAAATTAGTACTTAATTGCGCTATACTACGTTCGGTGATTAGTGATTCAGTGGAATGTATTTTCGCTGTTTAGTGTTTTCGGTGGTTTGTGTGCTTGTATTTCACGTTCGGTGGTTTATGCATTCGAGCATATGTACTAGATCCATATACTATAGATATATATATATATATATATATATATATATATATATATATATATATATATATATATATATATACACACACACACACACACACACACACACACACACACACACACACACACACACACACACAAACACAAACTACGACGGTCACCTTGAGTGAAGAAATCCTTGGTTCTGGCTTTCTAAGCCTGGGGAGTTCCAGGAATTGCCCTCCACAAGTAGGAGGGGTGCAGCAAAAATGAAGTTTCAGCTGCAAAAAGATGAACAAAAGTGAGCAAATATTTCATGATAAAAAGTGCCATATAGTGCCTATGCTCTAAGTATATAAGACAAAAGAAAAAAATCAGCCATGTTACGGTTTCTTTTATCGTTTATATTCCCATATGATGTGTGTTTTCATTATAATATATATATATATATATATATATATATATATATATATATATATATATATATATATATATATATATATATATATATATATATATGGGTCTACTGCATAAGTTTGAAAATACACTTCTCTGAACTCACACAGTAGACCCCGGGTTACGCGAAAGTGCACTTAATCGAAAGTGCACTTTTGCAAAACCCACTTCAGCGAACGGGCTACTACTGATTTTAGTGCAGTAGTTACGGACCTTAGGGTTAGGGCACAGGTCATGGTAAGGGGATAGCTAGTAGGGCTATCCCCTTACCATGACCTGCACCCAAACCCTAAGGTCCGTGACTATCGCACCACAGTGGAGGATAGCCTGTCCTCCACTGTGGTACGGTAGTCATGGACCTTAGGGTTAGGGCGCGGGTCATGGTAAGGCGATAGCTAGTAGGGATATCCCCTTACCATGACCTGTGCCCTAACCCTAAGGTCCATAACTACCACACCACAGTGGAGGACATAGCATGTTTTCCTGCTGTCCTCCACTGTGGTGCAATCCATTCGTAGAAGCTGAGTTCGCAAAAGTGCACGTTTGAATAAGTGCACTTTGGCGTAACTGAGCAGTCTACTGCTCTTTTTCAAATACATGGTATTCGATGAAAAGCAGTAGACCCATATATATATAAATATATATATATATATATATATATATATTTTTATATACATGTATACAAACACACAGACACACACAGACACACACACACACACACACACACACACACACACACACACACACACACACACACACACACACACACAAACATATATATCCGTACAGAAAGTGTTGTCATCTGAGATTAATCTGGACAAACGAATAAACTGTCCCTTAAGCATGTTCTTCTTCATAAAGAAGGGGTGCTGGGTCCTGTAGTCCAGGAAGTTGTTGCGGTATGTGTTTTTGCAGAACACATTATAGCTGATTGATGCTGAGTGTGGGTCAATTGAAATTTGGGTGTCAAGAAACGAGATATGGTTAACGTAGCCTGAGACTATAAAGTCTAGGTTTAGTCTGGGATTCTGTTTTGAAGTGTGTAAAGTAAGGAATCGAGTTCCATTTTGGTACCTTCCCACACGAAAAAAAATGTCGTCAATATAATGACGGTAGAGGTGAACCTTGTTAAAACCTCCTAGTTGTATCAGGGACTCAAGTTCCCACATGCTAAGCACCAGGTTGGTGAAAGCTGGGGCCATTTTGGACCCCATGACAACTCCCTTAAGCTGTAAGTAAATTTCTCCATCAAAGTAAAAGAAGTCATTTTTCAGTACTACAGTGGTCAAGGCAATTAAAGTTTCAGTTTTTTCAGGTTTACATTTTGCATATTTGTTCAAAAAAAGTTTAACTGCTTTAAGCCCTTCCCTGTGCAGGATGTTTGAGTAGAGTGCTAAAATGTCCAATGTAACAAACATGCATTTAGAAAAATCAAGACTGGAATTGTACAGTATATTTACCAAGTCCCATGAGTCCTTGATATAGAAGGCTGTGGCTTGCACGAGCGGATTGTATGTTTGGTCAAGGTATTCAACTATCGGTTTAGTATTAGTCTTCTTGTTGGACACTATCAGTCAGAAAGGGGGGGTCTGCTTGATTTTTGTGCACTTTGGGGATGCCAAAAGCTCTCCCTAGGCTAAGGTTGTGCACAGATAGGAAAACAAATTCTTCCAGTGTGAGTTGTTGTTCCCTTTCCAATCTTTTAAGCAGCCTGTCTATTCAGGTGAAGTGTTTGTTCACTTCCTTGTGAGTTACTGGTAAGTAGGTATCCTGGTTTTGCAGCAGGTTTTTGATTTTGCTGATGTTGGCATCCTGCTCCAGCAACACTAGACCTGTACACTTATGTGCTTTCATGATGCGCGGATTTTTATCTTGGCAAAGCTCCTGAAGGGCTTTCCATTCAGGCATAGTGAGATTATGCCATTTGCGATCATTTGGGTTGTTAAGTAATTGCCTAAGCTCATGCTCACAGACTTTTTGGAAAGTTGTGAGCATATTTTTAAGAGCTGGTGCATACAGGCTTCTTATTCTAGGAGCCTGTGAAGGTTCATGAACTGACTCATTTGTGCCTTGGACTGAACTGGTTACGGTTTCTTCCTCATCCCAGTATAGCACTTTTAGGTTCATTTTACGAAGTTACAGTCTAAGGTCTAGTAGGACATTGGTTATGCTGGCCCTCTGTGAGGGTAAAAAAGTGACTCCTTTGTTGAGCTGATTGTTGTGGTTTTCTGTTAGTACTCTATCAGTTAAATTGAAAATCTTACTGGAGAAAAACTGGTCTGTACTGTTTACGCTCTCCGGGCAGCGCTCCTCATTGTCATTGGTCTGCCCCATTGTGCAAATCTGTTCTGTCCTCAGTCCCTGCTGCATGTCCTCCCTCTCTCTGTCCCCCTCTGGTAGCCTCTGGTCGGGCATCCCGTTGTTGGGAACATCTGGTGAGTCTGAGGTTGCCCTAAAAAAGGCTGCTGAACCACAAACTTGTTTGGCTCTGCAGCTGAAGTATGATCAGGAGGGGTAGCTGGGGTTAGAGGCTGTGGAGGGTGGTTATTGGTCGTGGCCTCTCATACAGCTGGAGTAGCAGCTGTGGGAGCTGTTGTAGTGATCGCTGAGTCGCCGGTAGTCGTGCAAGGTTGCTACATGGGCCTGTTGGCTGCCCTAACTCTCTTGTCAGGGTGGAGCTTATATGCGTCGTTGTCCCTATATTGCTTAAGGTCTCAATTAAGTTTCCTTTGTTTCTTGGCCATAGGAGCGGCCTCGAGTCTTATGATCCTCGGGGAGACACTGTCATGTAGGTGTTTCCAGAGGCTAAAGTCTTGCTGTTGGAGGCTGAGATTTTGTTTTGTTGAGGATCTCATCCTTGACGATGTTTAGCCTCTCAAGGTTAAATTCTATAAGCAGGTTGAGTGACGCTAGTCCTGCTTCATTGTAGAGTTTCACCAGGTCACTGAAGATTTTGGAGTCGATGATTATTCTGTTGGGAAACTTATAGAACCTGAGGCCTTGTGGCATAATCTTGTGATGTACACAGGAGCGCAGATAGTAAATGTCATATTCAGTGTTTTTGTACAATACCATTTCCTTTCTAGGTTGTGGATGAGCATTTTACAATGGTCATACTGCTGAAATGGTATGTTACCTTCATTGGCGTGCTGTTGTGCTGTTGCATTGCCTTCATTGTGCAGGAAAGGGTTTTGTTCCCTTAGCCCTGTAATGAGTTGTGGGATAGTTCCTGCATTCTGTACTGGCAGTTGCGGTTGGCTGGAGTAACCATTGTGGTTATTAGCCGAGAATTCTCCTGCTTGGCCGGTAGCATTGTTATCATGGGTTGTTGTCCAGGTTGCTGTAGGAGTGGTTATTTTGCTGGCTGCTTGTGGACCTATCCATATCTTGCGTGGAAAAAAGGCTCGGCGAGAAACCCCTTTAGTCCGGTAGTTGACTGCTGCATCTGTCAAGTATCGATTGAGCCTTTGCCATAGTTACGTGATACTTTTGGATCAAGGCTTCGTAGTCTGGAGTGTGCATTCCTTTACACAAAAGTTATTGGCTGTTGGTGCCTAGCTCCATGTCTTGTTTGTTTCCCATAGTGTCGGAGGATCCAAACTAATACTACAAAACCGACGAGTAGAAACTGGAAGAAACACTATTAAAATGAAGAAAAAACTTCAAAAACAAAACTTGCCTCAAGGGTGGTGCTACAGGAAACAAACACTGGAGACAGGAGCTGATTGCTGAGTGCTTTCATTCAGTTTTATTGCTACAAACTTCTTCAGAGAGATACATTAAATTAAAATACTTTGCTTGCTTAAATAGTATTAGGAATGCACACAATTGTACAAATGAGGTGTAGGATACAGATTTTTGATAGGGTAACAGTGTAAAGAGACTGTCTAAGTGGACCAATGCAAGAAGAGGACAAGATAACCAATGGGAATGTGCAGAGTGTATGTGTGGGCGTGTTTATGAGTACTATCATCCCAACCACTTTAGTGCACATTTCACATTGATATTTTCGTTAAGTCCTAGTGCCGTATCAGCATCAAGGAGGAGTTGCCATTTTAATTCTTTTACTTCGAGTAAGGTTTCACAATCACTGTAGAATTCGCATACTTGATTGTGTACAAAAAAAATTAAATTTGCTGAAGCTGGGGCAGAGGGAGCTGTGTCTGCCTAGTGCATTGCGTTGATCTTTCTTGCAGACTGCCCCGAGGTGTTCTTTGGATCTATCTGAGAGTTTGCGAGCGGTCTTTCCTATGTGGAAGGAGCACAGGTCTCGCGGATGGCAGTGTAAACTGCAAAAGCAGAGTGGCAGTTGTAGGTGCCTTTGAGGTTAAAAACTCGGTTGATGTGTTCGAAAGTGAAGCTGGTGCCTGTGTAGATGAAGGGGCATACTACACATCTGTTGCATGTTTGCATGCCTGTTTGGCAGCTGGTGGGTGTCTGTGTGTCAGCATTTGGGGGGATTCCTAAGGATGGGATCTTCTGTTTTGTCAAAGAAATGCCTTAGAGTTCTGGTCCTTTTCTGGGCAAAGGTCGGAGCACTGCCTAGGTCTCCAAAGGTTATTTTATTGGCCCTAATTATATTCCAGTTCTTGATAATGATGTTTTTTATAGGGAGCAAATACCTACTTATGGGGGCTGGAAAACTGCAGCTTCTGTCCATGCCCTTCACCATGTGGTTCGGTTGCTTGGGGGTAAAACCGTGAGTGAGGATGGGTCTGTATCTCTCCTTGCGGTGCTGGGTGACTTCCATGGATACTTGTGAGATCAGGGAGGGTGGGTAGTTTCTGTTCAGAAACAGATTGTAAAGGAATTGGCTTTCCGTACGGAAAGTGTTGTCATCTGAAATTAATCTGGACAAACAAATAAACTGTCTCTTAAGCACATTCTTCTTCATAAAGAAGGGGTGCTGGCACCTGTAGTCCAGCAAGTTGTTGCAGTATGTGTTTTTGCAGAACACATTAGAGGTGACTGATGCGGAATGTATGTCAATTGAAATTTGGGTGTCAAGAAACGAGATATGGTTACCGTAGCCTGAGACTGTAAAGTCTAGGTGCGGGATACTGTTTTGAGACGTGCGAAGGAAGGAATGGAGTTCCATTTTGGTACCTTCCCACACAAAAAAAATGTTGTCAATATAACGACGGTAGATGTGAACCTTGGTAAAACTTCCTAGGTGTATCAGGAACTCAAGTTTCCATGTGCTAAGCACCATGTTGGTGAAAGCTGGGGCCATTTTGGACCTCATGGCAACTCCCTGCTGCTCGGCTGAACTCAGTGAGTTTGAGTGGTGCTAAGCGAAGCGCCACATTTTTAAAAATGGCCCACTGACGGTAAAGGGCATTAAAATAGCCTTATTTAAGTTGAGCAGGTAAGAATACAGCCAGATCCTGTTTGAGTTTGACCCATGTAGAACTATGGTAGGAGTTGGAGAGGGTGCACACTTCCGGGTACAGCAGGGGGACATTCTGAAATCCAGGATCATAGTGGGACTCGTTGTTAAAGACCATGACATACAGCTGCTGCAGGGCCAGTTCCAGGGATCAGAGTACAAGGCAAAGGCCTAGGACCAGAGGACGCATGACCTTACCAGTACAACTGGTATGACCCACACAGGTGAGCAGGTGTGTCACCATTATGATGACCTGAAACATATGAAGGAGGATCTTCTTGACACCTGGGTCCAGGAAGCTCAGACTGAGAATGCCCCACAAGTTTGTAAGTATTGTAAGCATTGTTTTTCCAAATTCTAGTATGAATATGTTATAGACAGGTATGCATAATGGTGTTTTTCTCTCTCCACAGCTGCAGAGGAGAGAGCATGCAACCTGGAGGCTCATGCAGTGCACCTGGCCAGGTTGCACTGAAAGTGTGGTGAGTACAGATATATCTTGCAATATATAGTAATATAAATAACAAAGAGTACAGTAGTAACAACAGTAGGTATATTCTGTTGAGTGTACTCCAATGAATGTGGTCATAGACCTGGAATGATATAAGTGAGTAATGCTAGGTACAGTTCAATATAGATGGAAGCATGAAGCCTGCTAATATTAAGGAAATAAAGTTACCACTTCATTAATAATGTTACAAAATTAAAGTTTATACTATATTAATAATAATGATACGGTAAGAAAGTACAAGTGTATTCATAAATGTTAAGGGAATACATCAATTGCATTCTTAATTGTAAGGAAATAAAGTACAACTGCATTCAGAATTGTTATGGGAATAAAGTTAGTACTGCATACATTGTGGAATAACAACTGTCTTTCAATGCTTGCATTATTCAAAGTGTTCATCAGTAATGACTGTTAGATGTATACCAATTACTGTTTCATGTTACCCTGAATAAAGCTGAGTTTTGCCAAATGTTGTGTGTATTTTGGGCTGTTGGTCAAGAAATTGAGTATTACAAGTGCTGTGAAGTAAACACGGGAATAATACCATGAAGTGACTGAAGGTTAGCCGATAAAGAACTGTTTCACTAAAGTGAAGACGTGGAGCTGTACTAGAAGATATAATGCATGATGATATTTGTTCTACACAAAGATCTGAACCTAGAATACTAATGGCTAAGGTATTATAAAGTGTGCGTCTCTCAGGATTGTCTTGTGTTAACCATTGCATTTCAGCTATACGCATTCCTGAACGTAGTTATGCTGCTATAGGCAAGTATGATACTGCAATAGCTGTAGACTGCAAATATACCATTTGCAACTGTATATGGTTCAGTTAGGCAACCCAGCAGTCTGATATGGTCTGTACACATCACACATACTCCCAGACACCATGGGTTAAATCTGCACACCTGCATTCCAAGTATTACTACACAGTTCACATACTATCTCTGTCATGCATGAATCTCATGCGTGTGTGTTCAGTTGTCACTGCAATCGTGTATGACAGTCTCCCTCTGTTACCATGTCACACTTTTTTAACAGGTGAGCTCTAGGCATACATTACTCAAGTAGTACATAACAATGGCTCAGTAGCTCAGCATGATAAACAGTAGGTATGATATGCATTTTGTCACACACAGACCGGGGTTTGACTTCTAGAACAAGTACTACTAAATGTTAATAGAAACTGTTATGTATTGTTAACACAGGCTTTCCCCACATGAATTACAGGTAAATAAATAACTGTATTATTTTTTCAAATAGGTTAATAATTTGTGTGTCCAGAAGTAACAGAGTGTTAACAGCAATGCTCAGCAAGGTGATAGGTCTGCAGAAAATGAACAGTCAACATGTACAATACTAATAAAACTAATTAAAACAAATAAAAAGTGTTTAATTGTGATACAGCTGTATGCCTGGTGTGTCTGTGAATGTCTGCCCCCCCATGCCTGCCAAAGATGGCATGATAAGCATAAACTCTCTGTACTGTGCATGATACATGCCTCTCAGGTGTCGCGCTGTCACGGACTGTGATCACTGTTGCCAAATCCCTGGGACACAGATTTAACAGCCACTTGATTTATCTGAATAGCACAGTCAACACTACATCAGTGCACAGTACTCCTTGGTAATCACATATGTTCCCCTGAACTGTAATAGGTCCTGTAGTTGTGTACCTGTAGGTTTTACAGCTTGGCCCATACTGTCCCATGGGGTTAGCTTGAGAGGTATGTAGGTGCTACAGAAAGCTATAGGGCACTTGTATACATAAAGTAAGGGAGACCTGTACAGTATAGAAGAGTATTGCTGCAAACAATATAGCTTATACTGGTAGCAATGGAATAATGTTCTCTCACCCCACCGCTTATCTGTATCATAACTTATTATTCTTATACATTGGGTATGCTTTACTTTTGACATATGTTGTTCACAAAACATTACGTTGGGCCTTATGTTTTATTATTGTTGTGTATTACAGTGGTTGCATACTAACATACCTTGTTGAATTACCTATGTTGTTGGCCTTATGCCATAGCTGTTACTGGCATGCTGTTACAATACTGACTGTTATCCCAATTATTGTTGTGTTCTATATGCTATGGCATGTTACGTTCCTGGGATATGTGATTTGTTCTGCATGCTGTTACAATTAAAAAACACATGTTCTCTTCAATACTAACTTATACCCTCTGAAAACCCTCAACACCATAGCTCGACTGGGTAGGCAGGTTCCCATGGATCCACCTACTCTACCTCAACCGGCCATGGCACTGGGTCTTATCACATCTGGGACCCAACCTGGAGCTCCCCCCTGGACTGGTTCTGCACCACCTATGGGTGGAACCACCTCAGGGGATGGGGCCCATCCCACCCTGGGACCGGGCACAGAGAGGGAGTGGTCACCCAGCTACAGATCCCAGGGTGATTTGGACAATCGACTGCGCCAGATCAAGGGTAGACTGGCCTACCTGCAGGGGCAGCTGGCTCCAGTGCCCAGCCCACAACACAGCTACCTTCAGGGCCATGAAGGAGCAGTGATGACTGCCAATGTGTGGAAAGCTCAGTCCCACTGCTGCCATCTGGGGGCACTTGGTTCTCCAATTCCACAACACCCTCTCTGTCCAAGATGTTTACCCATGTCATGTATCATACACTGCCCCTGTCTGCTGTCTTGTCTGTCTTGTCTGTTTGCAAATGCTACCTTTCCTACCCAACTTTATTCCCCACACTTACCTATATCTTTTTCCAAACATTCCACTCTCTCCTTAAAAACAAGCAAAAAACAGAAAAAAATATATATATCACCCCATACATAGCTCTCCATTTCTCCCACATCTACACTGCCCACAATCAATCATTACAGCAATTACTCAACAAATTTATTTCGCCTAGAAGCTCCAAATTCCTAACTGTCCACAACCTGCACAGCTTCTGCTGTAGAAGAAATGGAGAGCTATGGTCCTTTCTTACACCCATCCTACACATCCCTACTGCCTTTCACATTGTTGTTCCCGCTGTTTGCCCCCATTTCACCACTTTCCTTTCACCCCTTTTTTCTTTTCTTTTTTTGGAAATAGCACAGGTTTAAGTTGGGATAAGTGCTGCTTACCATTGCAGCGCATCACACAAACCCATTTAAAGCTGCATAAAACTGCTTTAATCACCTTCGGTCTTTCCGACGCTGTTCTGCACATCAGCAAAATGATCACCCTACTAAGTCTTGAACCCAAGATTTTGGCAATTAAGCCATACTACATTAGCCCACTAGACCACTCAGCTTTGAAGAATAACAGGTGTTTCCATAAACTTATCCTGATTATCAGTGATGCACACCAGAAAAAAATTTAGCATTGCCAAGTCTCAAACCAGGACCATGTCAACTACAGCATAGTGCATTGACCCACTAGGCCACTCAGCAGAAAAGTACAGCAGGTGTTTCTATAAACATATCCTTATTGCCAGTGACACACTGCTTGCACATATAATGAGAAAAATGACAATGTACTTGGGACTGTGATACAGAGACCAAACCAGTACACAGACAAATAACTGTTGCTGGATGCACAGTACGTGAGGCCTAGGATATCAGGTAGAGCTGAAAAACTGTACAGACTGTTGCAGCATGTCCACAGTTGTGCCACCTACATTTGGCACAGTTGTCACACAACCTATGCTGTGTGCTGAAGTACTGGCAAGACAGTACACATTGAGATTATGAAATCATGACAGACAGATCAGTGTCACACTTCATACCCATCCAATCATACATAGTCATGCCAATCCTGTGTAACAGATTGCATGCATGCACATATGTCTTGCAAATACACCAGCTGTAGTATTGACCCCATAACTCAAACTGTTACATTCCTAGCATGCTAAACATTCCCCACCCACAGCCCTAACGTCCATTCCAATGTGTTCCATGTCAAGCACATGGTTGTCAAAACAAAGAAATGACTGAAAAGTGCACTTTTAAGCAGAACTGGGTGCTGCTACTGCAGTCACTGCCCCCCACATTAGCACCTCAAAGGCATGTAGGTTGGGACACACTTCACAAATATGTATAGGTGCCCTAAATGTCACCTACCACTCTCTGGATGACACTATTATACAGCATATGTACCAGAGGCACATGCCTCACCTGAACTGTTATGGGTACCCACACCCTGGCTATGTTATGACAACAGAGCTGACACTGTCGCCTCACTCACATATTCAGCTTGCAGTCCCCCATTGTGTTCACAATCCCAAGTATGACTCCTTGGCATAATGCAGCAGCTGCAGCCTGCTACACATGCATCAGTATGTTCAGCTACCTGCTACAGACCTAACATACCTCCCAAATACCTAGAACAGGGAACCCACACAACACCCATACAGAAAGTGGTGGGGGGGATGTTCAAGTGACAGGGACATGTGTGAAATTCTTGCCCTACAAACATACACAGCTGACAGACCAGCGGCTACTGCAGCAGCATGCATATCGTGATCCAAATGATGTATGACACTCACATCTGTCTGTCTCCTTACTGACCTCAACCCACATTGTTAAACAATAAACTACAACATAATAAGAAAGTGTGTTCACAATAGCCAAACTTAGCATGCAAAACTGTGGACATACCACAGAAATCCAAACAGTGGACAGTATTTCAACCTACCCTCAGTGATGCTGTAGTCCCCACACCTTGATAATGTCCTTCTCACAGGCCCGAAAAGGGGCAAGGCCTACATGAAGGCCTCAAATACAACACTGTGTTGCCATGACTTTGGCTAATTAAAATGCAACCCAGCTGTTCTGGATGCAATTAGCGAGTCTGAGCCACAGATTGGTGCACAGGCAATCAGCTGTTCATGAGCATTGCCTACAAAAGTCAACCTGCTGCCTATGGTACACAGGTCTGTGACTTTCTGTATGATGACAGACTGTGCTATCCTAGCATTCTACCACAGGATTTCTGCACACACAGGAGTACAGCACTATAAAATGTATGTAATAGTATTCCCCATGTAATGGGATGCAGATGGGGGGGGGGGTGCAGTCATGGGAAATAGGGATTACAACAATACAGTACCAACCAGCCACTCAGAAAACAATATAAAATATAAAAAAATGACAATGCCAGTAGGTCCAAAATATTTAATTGCAATTTCACTTCTCTCTAGCAGCTCGGACAAACAGCCTAGCACATACCCATAATGCTTCCATTTATACAAAAAAACATAATTAAAACAATCAAGCAATTTTATAATTAAACAATTAAAGCAGCTATTTCCAGTTCAGTTCCCTATTTTAACCTTTTGGGAACAAAGTACCAAATTTAAGAATAAAAATTGCCTCTTTCTGAAGCGACTTGTTTTTTAAAGACATACTTGGGGCAACCTTTACCCTTTTTATAAAAGTACTTTTTCAAATTTTTTAATTTTTTAAATTAATTGCACATGCCACTAGTTACACTTGGTGTACAAGTGGTTGTAGCAATACATCACTATATATGCCTTTCTGGGTATTCACCACTAGGCCAACTAAGGTGTGTGTGTGCGTGTGTGTGTGTGTGTGTGTGTGTGTGTGTGTGTGTGTGTGTGTGTGTGTGTGTATACGCATCTGTGTGTGTGTGTGTCTCCCTCCCCTTCTCTCTGTCTCTCTATATATGATATATATATATATATATATATATATATATATATATATATATATATATATATATATATATATATATATATATATATATATATATATATATATATATATATATATATATATATATATATATTTAGATGTTACCTATATGTATATGTATCTATATAAAACTCTGTAGATCCATATATATCTTATATGTCCCACATTCTGATAGATAAGGGCAGTCATGTCTGATGGGGATAGGGAGAGACAGCTAGGTATACATAGCTGTCTGTATGCACAGAGATATCTGGACATCTCAGTTCTATAGTCAGATGTGCCTTCAGACATGGGCTGAAATTAGTTAAGTGTAGGAGCATGCCCACTGTGACCATCAGTACGTACAAGGGGACTCCACGTCAGACCTACCTGTACTCCAATCTGAGAGTTTGTGTGCTACAGACAATTGGCACCTCCCTGATATAATGCCTGAGGGATTTCCTGGCTGTGTGTTGTCTGTAATATCTGACCCATATCTAGGGTGTGTACTGAGTATATTAGACTGAACAGGGTTTTGCATCAAATGTCTGGTACATTTTTTATAGGAATGTGATTTCCTGGTACATCAGTGGCAGTTCATTGTAGATTGACATGGGGAACCGCTGACAGACATTTGGGTTACTGTTTCCATACACTGCCTAGGACCCATGCTACTGCGCAAACTGTTCTATTCAGTAATTTCTACATTTGTCAGGCCATTAGTTCCTCCTTTTCCTTATATGTGGGCCTGTGTCCTGTCCTGTTCCAGTTCCTGGATTTCTCCACAGTTGCTGTTCTATGCAGTTGTAGGTATGCTGTGACTGGGGTATGTGATGTAACACCACACACAGGGTTACAAACTTCTCACCTCTGACTGCACCTGTTTTGCAGGATGTCCAGCCTTGCACCCCATATGTCTGTTCTGGTCCTCAGACAGTTTGTGTTGTAACTGTTATACTAAGGCTACATGGTGCCCATACCTCTCAATCTCTTGCAGCCAGAGATCTGGACAAAGCCATGTATAAAAGTGGGACACATACACAGGCACAAACATAGGGACAACTGTTTAGTAATGCACTTACACAGTTGGTAGAATTCGGATTTTGTATTAGCATAAAAGTTCTGATGGGTATGATGTGTGCATCTCAACTGTCTTGTCATTTTTTTCTCACATCAGCCTTTGTTGATTCACCAGTAGTTTGCCAGAAAAATGCAATTTTCTGAAAAACAGACCATATATACAATGCAAAACTGTGGACATTCTGTGATACTCTTATATTTGAGGAGAATGATGGTGCCCACTGACTTGTAAGTACTGCCACAGTTACGTAACAGCCTTGACATCCTGCTGCTACTCTGATGTGTTACAGCTTGCTGTTTTACTAACCTTCATCTAGGTTATTCAGAGGTCTTTACTGTCCATATCTGTGGCCCTGTCCCTCCATTTTCTCTGGCTTTGTCCAGCTTTTCTGCAGTAGCAAATAGTGACATATGTACTGCCTGTAGAACTCCTATCATAAGTGTAGCTCACATGCAAAATAGTAGGCGCAGCCAGCCTTGAACCATGGCCACCGTCAACCGCAGTAATGTACATAGCCCACTAAGCCATGACAGCCACCAGACAGTACAATTTAATTCCTAACACTATCAACCACAGACATACATAGCACATCACCCCCTGCATATTGTGGAAATGGAACATGTCACCATGTTGATTGGGGCAGCCCTGGGATTGTGTGGTCTGCTGCTATTACCTTGCAAACAGAATTTACTGCAGTTACTGGAATATAGGTTCTGCCTATCCCAGACTACTCATGAACTAGTATATATTCTTTTACCTATAAATACAGATTCCCTCCTAAACTACACTGTGTCCAGTCTCTCTAAATACTTCCTACTGAAGAATATATTTTTTTATTTTTTATTTGTATATAATTAACCTGTCTTCTCTTTTGACTTTAGTCCTTCTTTTTATGTATTATACCTGCATATTGTATAGTATAAGCATTCTTGCACTAAAAGTACTTTGTTTTTGTCCTCACAGAATTTTATGTTGTAACCTGTAATATGCTTTGTATACAATGAATGCTGCTATTTAGTCATTTTTTTTCTCTTGTTGTACCTGGACTCTGCATTGTATATTATGAATATTTTTATTTAGTCATATTTTGTGTATTGATTACTAAGTTTTTCATTTATCTGTCTTGGAGCTTATCTCCTCGGGCCTCTACTGAAAATGGACATATATCCAGTTAGACTAGCCCAGTCAACAAATGTAAAATTAAAAAAAAATAAATAAATAAAATAATAGGTTCATAGGTAGGTACTAGGCTATCAGCCCAAGGGCCTACGTAAGCCTAGCCAACAAGGTTCCCTGGCTTACCCAATCCAAGAAAGTTATGTTCCTGTGCCACTGTTGAGCAGAGACACAAAAGTGATCCCCGAGGTGTATTTCCTATTTCCCATTCACTCATCAAGATTTTTCTTGAAGAGTGCTAATGAAGAACTTTGCTTGACATAGATGGGTAGCCTGTTCCAGAGTATGGGAAGCCTCTAGGACAGGAATCTATCCCTCCAGCATGTCCTGTTTATTGTGGTGACAAGGTTTAGGTTCCTAGAGTGTGTAGCTTGGAGGGATTGGGATTTGTTTAGGTGTAGCATGTCCAACAGCTCTGGGTTTGACATAGCTTTATATGTTAGTCAGAGATCACCTCGGAGTAGGCGATATGCTACGGAGTAAAGCTGGAGTTTTTTGAGGCGGTCAGTGTAAGGGC
Organism: Protopterus annectens; assembly: GCF_019279795.1. NCBI lineage: Eukaryota > Metazoa > Chordata > Ceratodontiformes > Protopteridae > Protopterus > Protopterus annectens. The sequence goes on from NC_056732.1 coordinate 458,442,306, forward strand.
ATTTGTTTGAGGTCAGTAATCCTCTTTGTGAGGTACTTCTATGGCCTTTCCAGCTGCTGCAGATCTCTTGTGAGGTACATTCCAAAAGGGGCATTGTACTCTATAATGGGTCTAATGAGTGTCGAGTAGAGGGGAACAATGACCTATTTTTTCCTGGATGAGAACCCTTTTATGATGAGGTGTGCCACATAGAAGGACTTCCTGACTACTGTGGTGATGTGACTATCAAAGGAGAGACTACTGTCCACCTGGGTCCCAAGGTCTCTTATCATGCATTCTGTGTTAAGTAGCTTGCTGCCTATGTGGTAGTTCATGGGTACAGAGTTTTTACCAAAGGGGATGACACTGCACTTTTTGGCATTGAGCTTGAGGCCATGGCTCTGACTGGCTCCTAATTTGCAGTCATCTGCGAACTTCATTAGCCAGAGGGCTTTTATGTTAGCCTGTACTTCAGAGAAGTAGATACCAAACAGGAGAGGTCCCAGAACAGAACCTTGTGGTACTCCACTTGTCACTGCTTTGAGGTCAGCTTTGGAGTCTGCAACTTTTACAGTGTGGGTTTTGTCAGTGAGCCAGTTGGCAACCCATCTTGTGACGTAGGGATTTATACCTAGTTTAGTGAGTTTAGCTATAACTCCAGAATGGGGGATGATGTTGAAAGCCTTGGCGAGGTCAAGATAAGCTGTGTGAACCACCTTACCCTCATCTACAGCTTTGGTGACTGCCTCAAAGAAGTCGATCAGGTTCAGGAGGCATGATCTGCCTTTCACAAACCTGAACTGGGTGGGATCCAGAGCTTGGAGGTGATGAATCTCTTTGTTTATGAGTTCCATGATGATACGTTCCATGGCCTTGCAGACCAGGCTCGTCAGGCTAATAGGTCAATAGTTCCCAGGATCAGTGGTGGCTCCCCCTTTGTGGATTGGGATAACTGTTGCTGTGCACCATTCAGTGGGCACAAAGCCTGATGCGAGGCTATTATTGAACATGGTGCTTAAGTGGGGAGCCAGTTCGTTCTGAAGTTCATGTTAAACGCAGCCTGGGATGTTGTCCGGTCCCATGGATGCTGTGTTTTTGGCTTTAAAGAGTGCAGCTTTTACCTGCGTAGTTATGATTACATGGACTCGGCATTCTTCCTGTATAGATATGGGCCCTTTAGGGGTTGAAAGGGGGGTAAAGTTAGCACTAAACCAATCTGCCAGGATGTTGGCAATATCAGTTGGTTCTGTAGTTTTCTTGCCTTTGTGCTGTAACTCAGAGCAGATCTGGGTGTTGCCATCGAGATTCTTGACATAGCTATAGAATGCTTTGTGGTTGTCCTTGGAATTAGTGGTGATTTTGTTTTCGTAGCTAGCTTTGGAGGATCTTATAAGGGATCTCAGCTTCTTACTGAGGTTGACCAGGGAGCTCCTCCACTCATGGGATTTTGCAACAGTTTCTTCCTTCTGTTGTACAATTTGTTTATGGCAGGGGACCACCAGATTGGCTTCCATTTTTTGGAGGATAGTGTCTTGGTTCTGTTTGGGATAGCACGATCCATGCACTTGTGTAAGTGCTTATAGAGTGCATTTGTGTAGGATTCAGCAGTTGCAACTGTATTGTCCATCTGCATGGGTGTAATGAAGTCCACCACTTCTGTCTTAAGAAGCATGAAGTTGGCTTTGGAGAAATGTTTTACTGTGGTTTCCTTAATGGGGGTTGGGGCGGGATGTGGATATCAAGGGTGATTAGCTTATGGTCGGATCGGACCGATGAGAAGTTGACTTCAGGTGTGGAACACCGGTCACTCATGTTGGTAATGACGAGGTCTAGGATATTGTTGCCTTTGGTGGAGGTGTGGATAAGTTGATCCAGGGCATTGGAGTTTATGAATTCCAGAAAGTGTTGCTAAGGAGTTGGTACACGAGTAGTTTTTCCAATTAATGGTGGGGAAGTCGAAGTCACCCATTATTAGGGTGCTTGGTTGAACCCTAATATTTTCCAGTACATCAAGAAAAGAGGAGTGGGAATCCTGGGGCATGGTGGGGGATCTGTAGCAAGCTACAATTTGGATTGCAGTTTTGCCCAGCGTTAGTTGCACTTGGATAACCTCGGATGCATTATGCTGAGCAACTAGCCTGGAGGTGTGGATATCCTTAATGAATATGGACAGACCTCTGCCTTTGGTGTTTTGGTCCAGGTTACATGGCCGAAAAGTGTGGTATGAGTTATAGCCTGGCAGTGCAGGGGTGCTCTCTGGAGCCTTGAACCAAGTCTCATTCTCTGCACAGATATCAATGTTCCCTATTTTAAGGAGTGCCTCGAGTGAGTGCATTTTGAGATTTAGACTTTTAGCATTGAGTAGTGTTACCCTCAGTTTTTGCTTGCCTGTTCCTGTTATGGTGGTGAATTTGTTATTTGAACCTTGCCTAAAAAAGGCACTATAGGGTCAGCAAGAGCCTTAGCCAGAATCCAGAATCCCAGGGGTGACAGGTGCAGGCCATCTGTGGCAAAGCATCGTGGTCTGTTGACCATGTCATCCCAAGAAGACAGATACTGGATCCCCTTAGTATGACACCAGAAGCTTAGCCAATTGTTGAAGTCAATCATTTTGTCCTTGTACTGCGTTACCATTCTGGGTGATGGCAGAATGCTACTCAGGGCTAGGGTCATGCCTGTCTGGGCTACAAGATCGGAGATCTCTTCCATGTCTCTTTTCATGTAGTCCAGGGAGGTACATCTCAGGTCATCCACACCAACATGGACAATGACAGAGTCATATTTGTACTTGTTGTGGAATGACCTGAGTGCGTGGGTTATGTGACAGATCTTGGCACCCGACAGGCAGCTGACAGTAACCTTCTCCTTGTTTAGCCTAGTGAGTGGGACATCAGTGTGCCTGACTATAGTCACTTATGACTAGTGTGTTGAGTACATTGTTTTGCCTTATTGGCTGTGGTAGATTGGCATACTGAGTCTGTGGGCTGTGTGTCATTTGGGTTGTGTTGGGGGATGGAGGTCGCTTGCGTTTCTGCTTTGGAGGTCTCTGTTGCTTAGACAGATTATTATTGAGAACCTCTGCAAATGTTTTTGTGTTACTATGTGTGGATTTTGGAGGTGTAGATTTAGTAAGACTATGTGATGAGTGTGGTGGGGTGCAAATGTTTACCTTCTCCTCTTGACTGTCAAGTTCAGTCTTGGTTGGAGAGAGCTTTACCTCCAGTTTGGCTAGATAAGTGCATCTCTCATAGGTTGTAGTGTTTGGTGGTAGGAGGAGAGGGTTGTCTCTGTACATGAGGCAATTTCTACATTACCTCACGATGCCCAGATTCATCAGATAGACAGGAGAAAACACTGGGAGCTAACCCTTGGACATACCTGAATAAAAAGCTATTTTCCTCTAGATAAGTGAGGAAAGTGAGTACAAGAGCTGTTTTTCTCTAAGCAAGTGAGAAAAGTAAGTACAAAAATGTTTTCCTCTAGGTAATGAGGAAGATTGAGTGCTCTAATAATTAGTAGCTTATTTAGTGCTTACAAGTTCTGAACAAGTGCTGAGCATGAATAAGCAAATTTAAGTGCTAAAACTAAGAAACTGTATCTGCACTAGATGAGTTACAGGACATAAACAAGTGCAAATGCAGGCTTTCAAATCAGAAAGTTGAGAGAGATGGAAGAGATTGCCCAAACGACCAATAACTACAATTTCTGGGCCAGAACCACTCCTTATGTGGTAGACAGGTTACCTAGTGCTCACCACTCCCACTGATAAGCTAGAAGGCTTCCCTCCAACACAGAAAGGCTAGGGGCCACAGAAGCTTACATACAGTCCTGGATACAGCAAATCTGTATCTGGAACACTAGTTACAGGAAAGGTAGGAAACAGGCTTACAGTTTTTGTTTTTTACAGAAAAGTAGCAAAAACAGTAGTAAAAACAATTCACATGCAGTGCAAGCTAGCACACTTGAGTATGCAGCAATATTAGACCAAACATAGTTTAAAAAATGCAATTAAATTAAAAAGGACTAAAAGCAAGTGTAGAAAGAGTTTATTAGGTAGAATGTGGTAAAGAGATGGGACTGGGGGAATGTCCCAGATCAAATCTGCAGTGGGGTGGGCAACTGCAAAAGCCACCAAATTTAAACTAAAAACCAAAAATAGGGTGGGTGGGACAAAACTGTTTCAACAGAGATCTAAGCAACAACTAACAGTACAAACTCTAAAACCCCAAAAATATACACAGCTCTGTATATTTGCAGATCAGTCTCTCAGAACAGTGAGACAACAGTTTCAACAGAGATCTATGCAACAATTAACAAACTCTATAACAAAAAAATATACTCAGCTCTGCCTCTGTATATTTGCAGATAGTATGGAAGGCAGTCTTTCAGAACACAGGTTCCAACAATTAAATGCAGGCTGTTACTAACAGGTCAAATTAAGTGATCCTTGAGTTAGACAACACACAAGCTGTAAAAAAAACAGTTATACCAACTGAAGACACAGCAGAAAATGGGGGCGGGGAAAACAGTTTCAACAGAGATCTAAGCAACAACTAACAGTACAAACTCTAAAACCCAAAAAATATACTCAGCTCTGTATATTTGCAGATCAGTCTCTCAGAACAGTGAGACAACAGTTTCAACGGAGATCTAAGCAACAACTAACAAACTCTATAACCAAAAAAATATATACTCTGCTCTGTATATTTGCAGATAGTCTGGAAGGCAGTCTTTCAGAACACAGGTTCCAACAATTAAATGCAGGCTGTTACAGGTCAAATTAAGTGATCCTTGAGTTAGATAACACACAAGTTGTAAAAATCAGTTATACCAACTGAAGACACGGTAGAAAATTGGGGTGGGGGATGGGGAAAAGAGTTTCAACAGAGATCTAAGCAACAACTAACAGTACAAACTCTAAAACCAAAAAATATACTCAGCTCTGTATATTTGCAGATCAGTCTCTCAGAACAGTGAGACAACAGTTTCAACAGAGATCTAAGCAACAATTAACAAACTCTATAACCAAAAAATATATACTCAACCCTGTATATTTGCAGATAGTCTGGAAGGCAGTCTTTCAAAACACAGGCTCCAGCAATTAAAACATATATGGGTGTTTTTTTGGGGGGGTGACTCTAGTATTGACAGTCACACATATGTCCTATATCCCCGCTGGTTGTAATTACCTCACACAGTCCAGTGGGTTTTGCTAGCTTGGGGCCTACTGCATAATATGAAGCAGACACTGTTGGGTGGAGAGGTCCTGTTGTTCCACATAGCTGTCAGTTTTCTTCAGCTATCACAGTAGCCAACTCTATTCCCTTGCATACATGCTGCAGGTCCATACCTGTGCTAACATAGTGTAGTACCCCATATATTTGTTGTAAAAAAGAGTAACTTACCTTGTGCCTGCAGCAGTGAATATAATGATGCTTCAGGACTGACTCTGTCGGATACATGCAGTACACAGCCAAAACCCATTAAGGCAGAGGTTGTGTATTGTGGCTGACATCCTTTTTAGTATGCATGTGAGTCAGAGTGAGCTGTCAGTCCCTAGGTCCATAGGTCGCCCATGCATGTGCTATGCATTGTCTCTTTGCCAAGGCCAGGGCATACCAGGGATGTCTATGTCTGCCTACAGGGACAGGCTCAGGGGATTCCTCCTCAGAGTCCCTTTTTGACTGTGGGGACCTTGGCATTGTTGGCAGTCTGAGTGTCCATTCCCAGTGATGTTCCTGCTGCAACTGTTTCAGCAGGATCATATTGTGTAGCATGGCACATACTGTGAACATGTGTGCATATGTGGCTGGAGAGTACTGCAGGGCTCAACCAGATATATTGAGGTAGCAGATCCCTGAGTTGAGTAGCACAAACACACACACTATGATGTTCCTAGTTTGTGCATGTGCCTCATTATAGCATTCTCTGGTTGGTGTGTGTGCATTTCTGATGTGTGTCATCATTCATGGTTCCAGTGCTTAGCCAGCATCCCCCAGTAGATGGCCATATGGGATGTTCCCCTGACAAACGTCTGGTACAGCTGTGATACATGCCAGATGTTAGAGTTGTGATAATTGCCAGGGCTGCCAGCATACAGATTCATGATAATGCCCTGGGAATTATGTATGACCTGGCAGTTGATGTAGTGATACCCCTTGCGGTTGATGTAGCGTCTATCCTCTTCACCAGGTGGTGCTTTGATGTGCACATGAGTGCAGTCTATGGCACCCAGTACCTCAGGGTAGTGTGCTACATGGTGGAAGAGATGCATATTACTGGCCCTGTCCTCAGTGATGCAGGGTAAATAAATGTGCTCACTGGTATGTGCTTGCATGGCATCCAAGTACTGGTAGAGTACCCTTGATGCAGATGCCTGTGCAAACCCCATTATGTCCCCAGTCGGTCTTTGAAAAGTACCTGTAGCTAATATTCAAAGGGCTACCCGTACCTTTGTTTCTACTGAGATGGGTTCCCCTCTGTTGGCTCTGGGTCTGAGTTCAGGACGGCAGAGCTCGGTAAGTTCTTGTAGTATGTCCCTGTCCACCCTGTAGTGCTCTACAATCTCCAGCTCATGTAGCCCGTGGAAGGTTACCCTGGGCCTGAACACTATTCTCCTTCTCAGTCTGGGCCTATTGTCAGCATCAGCATCATCACTGACATCAGCCTTTAGCATATACAGATGTAGCAGACCAGCAGCAGCCCCTATCATTTTGTCAGTTAAATTCCCAAGTGTGTACTCCAATGGTGCAGAGTATGTGGGAAAAATCAGATTGTAGGGTGTATGCATACTTTATACTGGTGTACTGCAGATGCAGCTTGTGTGATTGGCTCACTATGATGCATTCCACCTGACAGGTATATCATTGGGGGTTTGAATGGGCCAGTGTCTGTTGAACAGGGTTTATCAGTCATTTCTACTTGATTGGCTTCCCCTAGCCATTTTATTTTGTTTTATTTTTTTGTTTAATTCTTTCACTGCTAAGCACTGGAGCACAGCGCACAAACCCATGGCGCTAGTGTAAACAGTGTTCAGCAGTTTGGACACTCCCCCATGCATGGGCACACTCAGCTTTTCCTAAACCAGCTAAAACATCGGACATGGGACTAAACACAGCTTAGCAGCATCCGACACCCCCCCCCCCTGCTTAGCAGTGCTCAGCTGAGTGCAAACATGCGCCACTGAACTCCAGTCCACTTACACATTGCGTGATACACTCCCTTTTGATGTCAGTTGCCTGTTCTACTACTACTTACATGGTTCTAACCCTACCACAGGTTGTATCTGTGGACACAGTGGCCCTTTTTGCATTCAGTAACCCCAGCTCATTTACATACAGCTAACTGAATATACCCTGGACACTTCACTACTCTAGGGCCTGCCTCCATAGCAACCACTGAAACCTGACATTGTATGCCTCTGCATGCTGGGCACTATAATGCAATATTTTTGAAAACATCTAATTTCCATTTTTTACACTTTTTAATTTTTTATTTTTTTTGCATAATGGAATGTTTGTGCATCACTGTGTGCAGTGCAAATGTAATATATGTATTAAAAAATATTTTTTTTATTCATTTGCAATGCTATTTGGACTCACTGGCCATAGTTTGGGCCATTTGTATGCCTACAATGCAATGTCCATCCTTTTATTTGGCCTTTTACAGCCCCTCTTTAAATTTTCTATTCCGGTACAATGTTTCTGTCTGCGTACATTTCTATCACCAACACAGCAGCTACACAGGTACTTTCTGCTTACTGGATCAAAAATCAACCTCATTTGCATGGAATTCACCAGCTTATGAGGTGATTGGTATTCCACTGATTCTTCTGTGTCCAGACACTCGTGCATGCCCCTCCACTCTGTTTATTGGATCGCTCAGTGGCCATCTTCCATGTTGGGGCCATGCTACTATGCCTACACAGAGAATCGCTCCATTTAGGCTTTACTGAATTCCCCCTACTATTTAATTAGAAGTATAGCTATAGGCAGTAACATATTATCCCCCAGTAGGAGGCAGTACCAATCTTTATCAGGTCATAGTGAGACATAACATTGTCCAATACATGTATTGCACACCTCTGATTTTTCTTACCCTGAGTCAGTTTTTGTGTGGTACATTCATTTCTGTATTTATATGACTTTTTTAATCTGTTGTTCTTAGAAAATAAATTCACTAAAATGTTATAACAGTGACCGTCTTATCTGTCTTTACATATCTGAATATATCAGTGAAAGAATGGACTGTTCAGGGTTAATTCATTACAGGAATAAGAGTGCAAAGGGTCAATAAATCTCTACCCATATCTGTTTTCATATTTCACAGTGGCATTGTTTCTGTCTCATGAGCAGTGACTGGAACATGACATTTAATACTAAATCACTTTTTGTCAGAATAATCTGAAAGGTTTTTCAAATTGGATTTGTATTTTTAGACTAGATTTGGAGTACTGAAACTTGCTCCCACTTTGTGCCGATGTACTAGTTATTATAATATATGTTTTAGAGCATCTGTATTTCTAGAATATTTGTGGTATATCATAAAACTAGGAACTATTTTTGATGGAAATTGGAGTCATGGGTACACCATCTCTGGCACACTTTGCATGTTAGCAAGAAAACAAAACTTCCTATTTGCCAGTGTTGTCATCATTCTTCTTGTAACAAAACTTCCTATTTGTCAGTGCTATCATCATTCTTCTTGTAACAAAACTTCCTATTTGTCAGTGCTATCATCATTCTTCCTGTAACAAAACTTCCTATTTGTCAGTGCTATCATCGATCTTCTTGTAACAAAACTTCCTATTTGTCAGTGCTATCATCGATCTTCTTGTAACAAAACTTCCTATTTGTCAGTGCTATCATCGTTCTTCTTGTAACAAAACTTCCTATTTGTCAGTGCTATCATCATTTTTCTTGTAACAAAACTTCCTATTTGTCAGTGCTATCATCGTTCTTCTTGTAACAAAACTTCCTATTTGTCAGTGCTATCATCGTTCTTCTTGTAACAAAACTTCCTATTTGTCAGTGCTATTATCATTCTTCTTGTTAGCTCTTCGTTTGTATAACAGCCTTAATGCTTTCACTTTCAAAGTGAAAGGGACTTTTAGGCAGTCATCCTACTTTGATTTATGGAGCAATGCGATACTGAAACAGGAATTCACCTGAAGTTTAATTTATCTTTCAAGTCACCCTTTTCAGATCATTATACTCTTCAATGACAGCTTAATCTCTAGTACCCCTTAAAGTGTTACCATTCACATGAATAATTACACGACTAATTTGCTTACGAAGTCTTAATGTCAGACTTATGGCTTGCTTAATAATGCTAACCTTACCAAGTGGTAAAGAAGTTGCCATCCTGTTAGAATTGTTTTAACTATATACACATCTATCTGCTTCATTTGGGAATTGTTCATCATCATAACTCACCACTTCCCAAATTTTTGCAGTGTCCAGATTTTTGCCTCAGATTTTCCTTATTATTTTCGGTGTGCTCCTCATAACATTGTGGTTTTCTGACAAGTCATTAAGCATTGTAGTTAGTAAATAATAATAGAAAGTTAAGTTTCAGACTTCATATGCTTCAGATAATGCATGCTAATACAAAACCTGTTATTTTATCAATATTCTAAGTTTATAAGTGCAATATTTAAAATATCTCCTTAATTTTCAGCTTTGTCTCCTGATTATTTTTATCTATGTCCACATGTTTTATGCACCATGAGGTTGAGATATATGCCCATAACACAGAGGGTTATGATCAGCTCACAGATCACAATCCTCTTATTATCTGTTTGAGACATGGATGCCAAGCAATTCACATTGAGAGTGAAGCTCAAGAGGTGAATCTTGGCATCTGTGTTGAGAACAAATGATTTAGGATTATGATTGATGAGATGATCATAGTACTTTCTAGTGCAAAGCTTTATCTGCTGCATGTACTACTAGCTATGGGGAAAATTACAAATGCTGTTTCCAGCTTTCAAAACCATAAAGCATTTAATGAATGTTGTCCAAAAGGGTAGGTAATGTATGTCATGTTTATCATACCTTTCATGTCCATCCACTGTCAATATTTTCTCACAACATGCAGATTACTGACTCATATTTTTCAATTGATCCTCGCAAAATCTATGTTTTTTGGACAAGCCGCTGAGGACTGAAGTCACTAAATAATAGCATTCATCGGTCTCTCAGAGTTTGTATCCTTCAGAAAAAAACATGCATTAAATGAAACAATTTTTACTCTGTCACTGTCATTTGCTGGTCAGTACAGGCAGATTTTCCTGCCTAATGTGGGACCCGACCATAACAACATTCACAGGGGGTGCTTAACATTTGTTAAGGTCAGGTCACGTGCCATTCTGCTGCTTAAGTGGTTTGTCATTTTCTGAATATCGGAGTGTAATCAGAGCTATCCATGCACTACATAAACTTTATCTATGCTCTTACTGTCCTGTGCCTTCATTAATACCCAGATGTCTCTTGATTACTACCAACTAGTGAAGATTACTTTTACATGTACATATATCATCTGTCTGTGTCCCTATATATGTATGTATGTATAAATATATATATATATATATATATATATATATATATATATATATACACACACACACACACACACACACACACACACACACACACACACACACACAGACACACACACAAATCTAACAATATTTTCATATCTCTGCTGCTCTGTTTACACTTTGTACCTGTATTTGGTTGTTATAGTGTGTCATTTTTCTAGGCCTCAACCACTAATCTTTTCTCATAAGCCTATCAAAATCCAGGCCTAACTTACTGTGCAGTATCTGAGCCACCACTGGAGTTTCCTTAAATGTTCCTTCTATAACACAGCCCACAAGCTTCTGTTTTTTTCATAGTGAAATGTCTGCCTTTTGGCTATTATTTTAAGGAGTGGCATATGATTAATTACCTTTAAGGAAACACCTTCCTATTTTGTCAGCAATCTAGGAACTGAAGTCATTATTGAGACTTTGAAATCTGTTGGTGCTAAATTATCTTCCAGAGAGGCTGTGATGTCCTTTATCATATACAGAGGTATTCAAGTGCATAATGGAATTACAGATACATCACAAAAAATAGTAGTTGTAGTATTGACTTCTAGCTTATTTCTTTTTTTCATAAATAGAGCAGTTTACAGGAAGTTTTGGTTTTACATACAAATATTAGCTGGCCTTTCTTTTATATCTCCAGATTTCAAACAAAGAAATAAAAATGGGGTAATAATATTATGTTGTAAAATGAAAAGTTGGGTAAGAATGCAGACAGACCTGCTCCTAGAGCTCTACGCCTGTACACAAACTCAGAAAGTGACAGACATCACATAGACATGCTAAATGTATGTATAACACACACACATGCAATGTGTGTCATACAAATAAGGAACCACCTCATGACTGCTCAGCAACAGCCATGTTCACTGAAAAAAAGGAGTTCTGTTTCAAGCAGGGAAATGGCTGTCTATTGCATATTGCACAATCTAGCATGCTTAGTCATTACAGTATGTTTATACAGGAAAATATTCCAGAAGTAAAAATGTGAAGTTCTTATAAAGACAATAGAATATAACCACTTCTGGCACTTCTATAGGAAGATTTCTTTCACATTTTCATTAAATACTCTCCGAAGTATAGTGAGAACCATGGAAATTGTCAGTAAGACATGCTACCCTGTCTCCAACATGTCAACTCAGATTTATAATTTTAGTAAAAATGATGAACAAATAGATCTTTGTAAATCATATTTCATCAGTCAGTGTGTTTTGGCACTTGTGTTCATGTGAATCACACCACTTTTATTTGGCAGAGCATAAATGTACATTGCATTGTAACAGTGACTTCTTTAGCACTATTGTTTGAGTAAAAGTGCATATTGTTCTTTTCAGAATTATACCACTGGCTTTTTTTGTCATTTGGAGATATTTGGATGATAATTTTCAAATGACTTTCATTTTTCTATTTTAGTAATAAAGATAGCAAGGATGTTTGCATTTGAATTAGCATTTTTATTAAGATATTGATAATGATATACTTTTTTTTTCCTTTATATATTGCATTTCTATTATTTTCCTTTGAATAAAGTAATAGCAGTCCTAATAGAGACATGCTGTGAAATTCGGGGCTGTGGAGATTTATTTATTCATTTATTTATTGGCATTTGATTAACAGGAAAGTCCAAATGGGTAGAAGCCCATTTTTTGTGGAGAGCCAGGGTAGAAAATCTCCAAATTATTACAAAACATTTTAAGAAAAATAATTTTACAATCTTCAAAAATAAAGCAAAAATCTGCAGTTTAAATGGTTGCAACAAATTAGACACAATATAAAAACATTTGTTAAGAATCAATACAAGATATATGACAACCATTTAATATTTAAAGACATTTTAGACAGTTTGTAGAAAAATTAAGCTAAGTTAGTGTAATACAAACAATAAGTGAGGGAAAAACAGGCTTATGGTATATTTATAGAGAAAGCCAGGGATGAAAATTTGAAAGAAGTAAGGAAGTAAGTGAAGAAGGGAGAGTAAGGAGGTATAAGGAATGAAAGGTACTTTGTTCACACTTAGGGATATAGTTTATCCTGGATTTCAGCTTCTGGAAATATGTAAACTGTAAAATGATTTAAGCTGTTATTTGATTGTAATGTAATTCAATTAGGATACAGACATACTGGATGACAGGTGAAACTGCTTAAAAGTTTCATTCATAAACAGTGCATAACAACAAAATCTGTGCAGAGATAAAAGGTCAATAAATCAGGCAAAAACATCTAGTATTGGTGCTGTTATAACTGAAATCTAGACATGGTTAAACCATCAGATTTAATTGTTGCAGTCAGTATTATATAAATAAAATATACTGTGTGAAAATCTGAAGCTAAAGCTGAAGCTAAAGTGTGACACACACACACACACACACACACACACACACACACACACACACACACACACACACAGTAACATGTATTAACGCCGATTGTAGCAAGTTCATTTTAAACAGGTGTGTGGCGGAATTAATTAAAAAAAATAAAATCAATGTATAACATGCATTGGAAACTGTTAATCTGTTATATGGAAGCAAGGATAACAACTATAGCTGGCAATAAATGATTTATCTGTACATATGTATCTATGTACTTATATGAAGTCTGAGATGCTGACGGGTGAAAAAAATCGGGAATATCAGAAACTCAGCAAAAGGAAAAAATTAGTATTAAAACACCAAAGTAATCATTTTTCTCCCCACCACAGTTTATTATCCAAACTTTGAGCTTGTATAACATCAGGAAAAGATGATGTTTCTTCCCTGAGGAGGTTGCATGACCTCTAAGTTAAAATTATTCTTATGTCTTTTTGAAAGTATAGTATTTTGATTGTTGACTTTGTGGACAATACTTTTTAGTATGACACACACGCACACACACACACACACACACACACACACACACACACACACACACACACACACACACACACACACACAGATAGATGGCTAGATAGATAGATAGATAGATAGATAGATAGATAGATAGATAGATAGATAGATAGATGGATGGATAGATAGATAGATAGATAGATAGATAGATAGATAGATAGATAGATAGATAGATAGATAGATAGATAGATAGATATAGATATATATATTTAGACAGATAGATAAATATAGATATACGGCTCTTCCACTAACAGTCGATCCATGGAAATGTGATATGCTTTATGTTGACACACATTGATAGAACATACAGAGAATGCAGTGAGGGTAATCATTAGAACATTATTATAAATGCTAGCTCAAACATCACACAATCCCTGGGAAAAGGATAGATCCCCTTAGGGCCAGAGACTGTCAGTCTTGCGCATCTACTGACCATTTGCATATGTTGACCAACATGGGTCATCAATACACAGGTCAACCATCTGAAATTTCAATACATACACAGACTTAAACACACACACACACACACACACACACACACACACACACACACACACACACACACACACACACGCACGCACGCACACACACACACACACACACACACACACACACACACACACACACACACACATGTATATACATAAACACACAAATTGGTAATCCATACACCAATGAACTAAATTAGACACTAAACATTTGCTGAGTTGTGTGCATTACCACATGATAGACAAAGATAAACGGCCACTGAAATGACTTGACGATCATAAAAAGTAAAGACAAGTGATGGAGATAAAAAATACTGTGCTCATTAGCAAGAGCGTCATTCAATATCATTAGGAGATCTCATGATGGGTCAAGTGTATTTTCATTCAGTTAGCCGAAGTAGATCAAATTGCTTTCTAAACTGACATGACATAGAAAATAATCATGTAAGAATATCAGATCACTGACTGCATTTTGTGAAATGGATTAATGACAACGTGCAGGCTATAAAGAATTGAAAAGAGAAAATTATAATTTTTTGAACTGCATATAGTATTTAGAAATGCTGCTGCTGCTGCATTTCTTAGATAGCAAATGAAAAAAATGGATCGCTACTTCTGTTTAAAAATCTGTCCACAATTATTTTAGCACATTTTGCAGACTGCATTCTAGAGTTATATGTCAATGAGTATTGCGCACCATTTGTAAAACAGATCTATTATAGCTACACAACAGACACACCCATACCTCATCACTGAACTATATTGAACTGTAATTATAACTAAATCAAAATATAATAATCACCATTAGAATTTCCCAAAATTATTTTCCCCTTGATAAAGCTGGGATAAAGATGAGTTTATTATGTAAGTTAATGCATCTTTACACTGTGTCAGGATTCATAGGGATGCAATGCACTTGTTTGATGACATACTGAGTGATTTCATATCCAAAGTGAGACATGACTGTATCTAGTTTTACTTCAAGATTTGAAAATGTGCAGCACAGCTATGCCAGTAGACACATGCATGCCATGAAAGTCATATCCAAAAAGGCAAGATACTACCCATAGAGCAGTCATGTGCTAGTGTTACTACAGTGATCTATCCTTCAAGAACCAAAAATGTGAACTCACAGACTGAGACATATGAAAAATAAAGCAGGGCATGTAGTAGCTAGGCAGCTCATATTAGTCCATGCCTTAACATGATAATACACAACACTGCAGATGTCTATATTGCCATATGCCTTTGTACATGCAGTGCTGTTCTGTCCATATACATGTGTAAAATGTTTAAAAGTTATGTAAATCGGGGAATGGAAAAGTAGGAAAAATGGGGAAGCAGCAAACAGAGTATCTCTCATCATACATACGAGTACACATAATGGGGGTAGTTGGGGAAATTGGTTTTGTAGGGTTAGAGACTCATTTTTGCTTTATAGAAAGATAAGGGAGGAGAGGAATGAACAAAGGCAATTATTTTGTAGGAACATGATGTAGCACAGTTTACAGGGACAGACAGGTACACACATTACGGTACAAATGACTTAATGCTCCTACTCTTGGATGGGGTGAAATTAGATGGACAGAGACAATCAGAACATGAACAAACAGTGATGGGGAGGGTTGGACAATGCACAGGGTAGGGGTATGGCACAAGAGTAAAAGGCCACACATGGCTGGGGTTAGGGTGGAGTATGAGTGTCAGTGTGCTATCTGCTGACCCAGGCCAGAAGGGTATTACAGGGATCCATCACCAGCTGGTGGAACAGGGTGCCCAAAAGTATGAGCTACATTAGTACTATTTGTCTGATGGTAGGAGATGGCTCCATCTGTGCCATGTATCTGTCCACTGTTCTTTCCACCAGAGCCTTCATTATCTGCTCCAGCTGTGGCTTGTTCACACCATACAGTGGTACTGAGCTACTTCTCACTGAATGGCCAGAACTTTCCAACAGCAAGATAATTCAAACCTGATCATCCCATTAAACTTATCCCAAAGCCTTAGCAGATGTAAGAGGTGGGGGAGGTGTCTTCTTAGAAAATACACCATCTACATCTGCAGTGAGGAGGCACAAATGGATGTTTACCATAAGAAAAATATTCTGACATTTGATTGAATACAACTGAAGCACAGCTCTGCAGTCCTAATCATAACTAACCATGTGTAGCTGCAATCCTCGCCTACATTTGTGGAAGGTGACATGGTTGTTGTTACATTTTGAAAGAAAAAGGGTACACAAGAGAACTGTGGCAAATGTAAAACATGCAAAAACAACATCTACAAGCCACAGTCCCAACATATGTCTCCTTGTGTGAGTGTGGCAGTCAGGATGCATGCTATGCCCCTGCCCACATGTTAACATATTTGAACAAAAAATAGCTCAATTACACATGGATACTGACCAGGTAGTGTTCAGGTACATTAAGGGTGTGCTCTGTAAACCCACCATAAAACAATTTCCAACAGAAACCAATATCAAATGCTGTTGGCATATTAAATTAAGTTCAACCACCACCTCTACCTAACCATGAAAATCAGCAGAGCAGCATGTGTACATTCATAACATGGCCTCCACAGCACATTCATAACATGGCCTCCACAAATACCTACCAGTAGCACCAGCAGTCCATCACAGAGAAGAGAATAAAAAACATACATGCTATCTACTTACTCTACCATTTGAAGTGAAGCTGTCTTACATCTGTTTCCCAGGGACAGATATAGATAGAAAATTTCTGGTCTATAATACTGCAGGTCCTTACACATCCTCAGGATATCTCAGCTACGTCATAAAAGGCATCAGAAATTCTGAATGTAACATCAAAGTGGTCGGCTATGGACTCCTTGAAATGGCAAAGAAGGAGATAGAATATAATACTGATGTCCTTTTTGCAACAAGCAGGCATTCATTGGGTGGCACCAACTGAAGCTGTCTTTCTCCTGAGTCTCCCATTATAATGGTGGCAATCTCATGAGGAATAAGACAGTATCATGCAAATTTTGGCCACAGCACAATTTCTGATTTGTGGGAAGCTGGCAAGAAGTAGTGTGAAACAAGTACATGCATAGTTCTCCAGCACACACTCAAGCATACAAGCTGTTAGAAGAGGGCATGGACAACAGGCTGTACATCTACTAATAGCTGTATGGCAGCAAAATTAAGTAATTCATAATCATTCTTATAAATTGAAGTAATTTACCTATTTATTGTGCAACTGTTATAGAATTACATTGTTTTTAGAAGCAT
Source organism: Protopterus annectens (assembly GCF_019279795.1). NCBI lineage: Eukaryota > Metazoa > Chordata > Ceratodontiformes > Protopteridae > Protopterus > Protopterus annectens. The sequence continues at coordinate 458,459,496 of NC_056732.1, forward strand.
GCTGTCATTTTGCATTGGTTTATAGAAGCATGCTGTCATTTTGCATTGGTGAATACTTTTGCAAAAGTATTATAATGAAGTTTAGCACTAAAAACAACTTTGAGAAGTCACATGATGCTCTAAAAGTTTGTGGTAAGTGTGTTTATGTAACTTCCAAAGTATGTGCATTCTGTAAGTTCACTCCCTAATTCATACCTCAAAAGGAATTTGTGTGTTGCATGTGCATATTGTATGTAGATTATATAGAGTCTACTGGCAAAGGAAGCCCACAATATCAGCACAATCTTTCCCTGTATGTGTCTATCACAAGGTATGTTGAGGATATTGACTATGAAATCTATACAGTGGCCTTGGAAGTGGGTATGTCAGTTCTATGCCTGCAAATGTGTATCCTCTCCACTATACTAGTGAAAGTCTGTGCCAGCATTATTTATCAAGACATGATTGCTTTACGCTATGCATACATGTAGGTCCTAACAAACTGGATGAGCTCTATGGGGAGAGCATATGTACAAATGTGCAGCAGCAGTAAGTAGTCCTACTGTATATAGCCCTAAATCTGTCTCCACACTTAAATGTTTTAATCTTTGCCATATTGCATCATATCTCCTCTTTTTCCCTATGCATGTCCACTAAACTAGATGATCTAAAAGCTCTGCCCTTAAACTCTGCCTTGTATTTCCTCCAAAAAGTGAGAAAATAATGGTTTACTACTGAAATTCCGAAAATGCATTCATCGACCAGTCACAATGGTCAACCCAAAATGTTGAATTCAGAACGCTGAAACAGGAGCCATGGCAACAACCAACATCCATATTTTGATGTATTTGACATAGCAGGAAGTGACGTCAGTCACCCATGCTATGCACCTTAACATACTGTTACACTCTACAGTCAATGGAATGTTCATTGTACTATTTTGCAGGGGGCTTTGCCCCCTTGCACCCCCACACCCCCTGCAAATTAAATATACCAACTCTGAGATCGCACTACAGTGAGGAAGTTGGTTAATTCCCTGTTCCTCACAGTGATCTCTGTTCACAATGCCGAATTCAGATACTCAGACTACTCTACCCATTTGCTCTAGTGTAATTGATGTATTTTGGTTCGGCATTCTGCCCATTTGAAAAGTGCCTTTCAACCACATGCCCATCAAGCACAGACACTTCAGACATTTAATACTAAACCAAAAATAACACAAAATCAATTTCTATGCAAAGCATCCCATATATATATATATATATATATATATATATATATATATATATATATATATATATATATTCACTCATTCATCCTTCCGGAAATTTACCCCACTATCAGCTCTGTAAAAAATGACCATCCTGTCCAATTTCCTTTTTGCTTTCCTAAATTACAATTCATATCCCTACTACTGCAAATAATTATAATAAGAAAAATAAATAATAATTTTGACATCCATCTTAGACTGCTTTATCGCATCAAAGATCTTACTCTTTTCCTTTAGAATTGGTTTAGCACAAATAGTCATCAGCCAAAATGTACCCCCTTTCCTCCAGAAATCAGTGTATAACAGTCTGCCTGCCTTTAAGCAATCAAATATTTCACCCTCAAAAATCTACTTCTAACCAACATCATAATCCCATAGCACACAAACAGCCTCATTGCCCATAGTATCTACTTTCTGTCCCACAACAACTGAAACATGTTTCCTTTGAAACAAATCTAGTATCCAAAAAGACATATAATATCTAATTCCTGATTAGGCATAGCTGGTTCAACTGGCATACTGTGCTTGTACCAGTCTCAGTCTACAATGAAGAACAAAAAAAAAAAAAGTCTGCTCCTTCTATTAATACACCAAGCAGGTGGCCAAAGCCAGGTACACACCTCCTCACTCCTGATCCAAAAGCCAATCATGTTCCATTTTTGTACCCTGCCCCCAATCCTCCTCCTTTCTCAAATTTTGGTTAAAAAAATCTTTTTTTTTTTTTTTTTTCAGTAAACTGTAGCAAGCAATTACTACTGTTCATACCTGGCAGAGTGTACTACACTGCTCAGGTTTCAGTATGAAAAAAGAACATAACTTTAAACATACTCTGCTCTTCAGAGTTCAGGATTTAGTTAAAAAATGTTTTAAATTGTAGTAAACTCTCTGATACAATGTAGCGAGCAGTTGCTACAGTTTATACTCTGCACAGAGCACTACAGTGCTCTGAATTTACTTTAAAAATGTTTTAACTGTAGCAAAGTGCTTGCTACAATGTATCAACCAGTTGAGTTTGTACTCTACAAGGAGCGCTACAGTGATCAGAATTTACTTTAAATAAAAATAAATGTTTTAAACTGTAACAAACTGCTGCTGCAGTGTGGCAAGACATTTTCTACAATTTAAACAAAACAGGGTACACTACAGTACTCAGGTTTGACCACAAATGCAATACATTCTTTTAAAGCTGGTATTCATTCAGAAATAATTGAGATCCACAGACAATGCCCCCTAACACTTTATGCCTGGGACAGTTGCCCCTTCACCCCATCCTAGCTATGCTTCACACCTCATATAAACCTATAACCTCATGATGACATCCTTCATACTATTTGTAGTAATCAAAGAAATATCATCCTATCTCCTTTACAAATAACTTTTTGCTCGGTTTTCTCCTTCCTCATTTTACTGCTTCCTCTCCATCTCTCTGCTCCCTATTGTGATTCCCCAGTTTTCTTAAGTATGCATTCCTGCCCCCATATAAGTATCCACATTTTAAAATATCATATGCATTAGTTGCTACTGTACCATTGTAAAACATTTTATTTAAACAAATATTGTGCTCATTACGTTTCCCAGTCCATGTATTCCTTTCTGCAACAATATTCGGCAGTTCACGGACTGCATTATATTTCATTTTCAAATACAGTTTTTATCTGTACTTTGTAATCTCATTAGTTCTGAACTGAATGTTCAACTTTTTTTAAATTTCAAAATTATATTCACTCATCAGAATCACCCTTCCATGAAACTACTGCCCCTTTATCATGGAAACAATTCATAAAATTTACTGCCAGTTCCAGCATTTCAAAAATTACATACAGAAATGGTCTCTACACTTACTCCTCAGGGTGTAAAAGCCAGTGGCTGAACAACATTACCAATTATGCTTACTTTCATCTATTTTTGCACTTATCGTAACAAACAATCTTTTTGTAAGAAAAGTTGACTTTTTCACCTCAGACTGTCTCCACTGAACTGTGGCTGTACATGTCTTTCAAAGCTATAAAGACCTAGCACTGAATATCACCATATGAATTTTCTGCATTTCTGCTACAATATTCTTCCTTTGTTACTTCTGCATCAGCCATCTCTAGGGAAAATCTGGCTATTACATCACCCCAGAGAACTATTGTTCCTTTATTCAGATGGGTCACAACCATCATCCACATAAGCTGCTCATTCTCCAGTCATCAAGACTGCAGCCCCATGGTGCACTTTAGCAGCAATCTCCTTATTAATATTCATGGCAGCTTCATAACTACTGGGCTGCTGACCTTCAGCTGCCTTACCCAGCATATTGGAATTTTGCCCCTCAGTTTACTCCACAGGTGTCACTATCCAGCACCATCTAGCAAAAATTAGAGGAATCTTTTTCCCCTATTCAACACAAATACCACCTGAAAATAGACCACTGGCCTACCAGGACTAACCAGTCAATGAAGGATATAAAAATAGATAGCTAGACAGACCGACAGACAGATACTCAGATTGTATACACTACATCTGAGGTGGGTATATCCACCAAACCTGCAGGGGTACCCGATAGCATTATGTGTCACAACTGTCCCCTGCCATGTTGGCAAAGACCAGCATTAATCAGCAGATGCAGCCTGTTGCAAGCAGCTCTAACATGGTGCTGAATACTGTGTCATGTGACATTCACAAGGATGTCACCCTTCACTACAGGCAGCTGCAAGTGGACAAGGAGTTCAGGAATATAGTTTTCAAAGGTCGTATGAGATTTATGGCAGTAAACAGAGTGCTCCTGTCTACTTCCATACACAGAATTGCCAGTGCCACCACCACTGCCCTCACTTTTAGTGTTGTTTGAGATCAGGGTAGGTTAAACACCTGGGGTGGCAATGTGGGGGGGGGGGTTATCACATGGTTAACAGTCCTCACCTGTACTTAGAAATGTATAATGCTCTGCCAAAGTTTTGCATTGCCAGTGATAATATCTGGCCTCCCGTGGCAGGGCACCTCACAAGTAGGCTACATCCATGTAATGTTCACACAGTCACACATCATCCCTGACAGGTAGAACCTCAAGTCCTATTGCAACAAAACAGTAGAAATGACTACAGATTAGTCATATCATGATACCCTCACCTCATCGCAGGAAGAAATTGATACAGGCAACAAATCACTTACACACATCTTTTCTGCATCCACTGATATGCTCCTCACCCAACATATGTACAGACATATCTCTTTGCATGCTTAGCCAGCTATGCACATAATGATGAATGTCAGTCTTCATCCTCCCTCTTGTGTGATGGGTGTGGGAATGTCTGATGGACAGTGCAGCTCAGCTATGCACTGATCCACATAACTGTTTGTTCTGTGACAGGGCACTATAACTGTGTGCCCATCAGGGTCCATAGGTCCAGAATAGATGTTACCACTTAGCCTACACTGCCATGTACTGGATCTGTTGTTGTTCAGGGTGGTTGTGTATCTGGCATATGCTGCTGTTTTGCTGCACTATCATCAGACAATATCACTGATGCATCTTCACTTCTGGTCATGTGTGCTCATAGTCTGGTTGCGCCTGCTCAGCCTCTCTCTTTATCAGTACATATTATGTAGCACATAACATGGCACAAACCTCATGTAGGCTGTAGCAGGGCCATACCAGAATGACAGCGTTACTGACTAGATATGTCAAGGCAGGAGAAGTGAGCTTTAAGTAAGTTAAACATATGCTTCATGATAATGACTTTTTGCATGTGTGAAATTATACTGGAGTTCAACCAGGCTCTATAACATCTGTACATTAAGAATAAGCCAGGGTACCAGTGGGATCCAGTGTCTCCTATAACAACATGCCAACATGTGTGCGAGTTAATCAATATTGACACACTCTAAATGCAGTTTTATTTACCCATTAATTGGCTGTGTGAAATGTCACTATGCAGGAGGTGAGGGTATAGCTGCCTTGTTCAACATATGTCCCACATATCTGAATCAAGGAAACTACCTGGGTGTTATGTAGACACATTATTTATGAAACCATGTGCATTGCACACAACTGATAGCCCTTCCTTTAAATAAGCATTTGTGAATGTAGGACAGGTGGGTACCTTTCTGGTATATGTGCAATGGATGGCGCCCAGTACATCAAGGAAGTGAGCAATGTCATAGAAGGCATGCATGGGATAAGGTCTCTCCTGTGGTGTGCTAGGAAACCACTAATGATACCCTACATGTAAAAGCATTAGTTGAAAAACGTGTTGACTATTTTAGAGACAGAGGCAGAGACCAGTGAAATACATGACCTTGTAGCTAGAACAGATAGCGTTATAAACATTTTAGTCTCCAGGGATATGATTAAGCCACACATTCCTAGAGAATTTGTCTGCTGGTGATACATGAGCCAATGTCAAAACAATGTCTAAATCCACTTTAAAATGATAAATGATCTTTTGATGAATGAACTTGTGGTATGTTAGCCATTGATGGTAACATTTCTATTAGCACTAGATGCCACCTTTCTCAATCAACCTGGAAGTGGTACTAAGTACTGCAGTACGCTACTGCACAACTCATGTTAATGCTCCTAACACTATTGTTATTTGTACCTTCAAGTTTTCAGAGTGCTTTATCCTATTATATAGAGGTTCACACTGGTGCAGAATTTCCTCTTAATACAACTATGGATAATGACTCTGTTCAACTAACAGGCATTTAACTATCATTATTACCTCATTTCCTACCTAATACCACTTGCATGTCATTATGCAGTCATTTTCATATTTCTTCTTGTGAACTTGGGTTAACTTCTTTATAGTACAACATGGGATTGGGAATCCCTACTAGTCTGTGTCAGTCTTTTACATACCTGATTCCTATGAAAATGGACACTGATTACTATGCACCTTGTCTATGAATCCCAACTTATACTAGAAATCAGGATATATTCTTTTTGTAACCTGCATTATTGAAAGTCCTGTAAAGAAAGTATAGCAATCATAGTCTCTAAAATAGGCAAGCTTGATTGTAATTCTTTTATAACACTTTGGGAGATGTTTGTCACTCAGAGAGTCATTTTCAGCTGTACTGATATTATGACTAGTTCTTGTAACAAACTCGGAATTGTTAACATTTTCATTATATGGCTTAAGAAGGATCACTGCCTGATTAAATATATTTCCTTTTGTTTATACTCACTATGCATGAGTATAGTTGAACTCTGGTTTGGAAAGTAGCATCAGTTTGTTCCAGTTGGTATCATTCAGTAGACTATTGGTTTTAGAAATTGTGTCATCGTGTCTATAACTTTAAGAGCTTGCAAACTTCCCCAGCACCATTCTACTCTCTTTTCTTCATCACTGAATATAACATCAGTTTAATCTGTCATGCACCATCTATGTCCTCTACAAAGCATGAATATTTCTTGACTAAACTCCACAATGTTAAACAAAAAAAAAAAAACAAACAAACAAAGTAAAAACAACCTTTATAGAGAGGTTTTAACTAGCTATACATTGACGTGATAAACTTTTCAATGTCCAGTAAATAAGCCCAAACACACATTATCTACATTAATCAAAAACTATTAAAAATGAATTAGGGATGGCTGTATCTTAGTTAACAAACTTTCTACTTCCCATACATAGTTACACCTTCTGTAATTTATACAAATTATGACTTACATATTTGCAAGATCTTATGCAAAGCAGTTTGGATCTACAGAAGGGGTGATAAGTTATCCTAGTGACATCCAGGTAATCCCAGATACAGGAATCAAATGAGATTATATTGAAAAATAACTGTGCAAACTTGATACAAACAAAGCACAGGGAGGAGATGGTATTAGTAACAATGACCCAAGAATACTTCAGCAAGAACCAGTGATACCATTATATATATTATTCACTAGGTCATGTAAATATAGGGACATTCCTCAAGATTGGAGACATGCACTTATCAAACCTATCTTTAAGGGAAAGGGGAGTAGGACAAGGCCAGAGTCCTATAGACCCTTACGTCTACTTTCATGTTGTGGAAAAATAATGGAGAAGGTAATGTTGGATAAGTTATTGTCAGAATTGGATAGGCCGGGACTTGAAACCATATATCAGCATGCATATGTTGAAAATAGATCTATTACCACCTGTAACATAATGTTCTATAACAATATAATCGCAGCTATGAAATGAAAAAAAATTGTGCTGTGATGTAATTTATATAGATTTAACTTCAGCATTTGACAGGGTTATTCACAAAACACTGATCAATAAATTATTACAAATAGGTATCGATGTACTCTTGATATGATGGATAGCTGCATGGCTTACAAATAGGACATGGCAAGTATCATACAACAACTGGACAGGTGAAATCCTTGGTTACAGTCAGGGTGTTCCACAAGGCTCTGTCCTGGGCCCTTACTTGTTTAGATTGTATCTTTCAGATCTAACTTTTTCATCTGAGGTGTAATACAATCTATATGCAGATGACATTAAATTGGGTAAACTGACTAGATATGTTACAGATAAGGCATATCTGCAAAATAACCTGACTAAATTGACCATCTGGGCACAGGAGAATAATATGCTGATAAATACATCAAAAACTAAGCATATGAGATTTGGGAGACATAAAGTGAAAGGTGAATATTTAATACAGCACACAGTGATTAAAACTGTAGACTCATTTAAGGACCTGGGTATATGGGTAGATCCAGCTATGTGTTTTTCTAATCATATCAACCAACTGGTTAATGATAGTTATAGAACTATAGGTTGCATAAAAAAGATTTATAAAGTCTAGGGAATCAGAAATGATGAAGTCATTGTTTGTTAGTTACATTACTCCTGGCTAGTGCAGCTAAAAGCATTCTCAAATATAAAACTCTCTGTAATATGTGCTATTAAATTATCAGCATATCATTTCTAGTACCTTAACTATTCTGCAGATTTTTGTTAGATTGTAATTCTTCTCTTTTTGTTCTTGTTACTAATAATGTATACTATATTATATTATATGGTACATATGAAACAACTGTAAAATCTCTGTACTGTTATATATTTTTATTTGTGGAGCTTTTCTACCCAGGCCTCCACTGAAAATGGGTTATTTAACCCAGTGAGACTTTCCCGGTAAACACGTGTTAAATAAGTAAATAAATAAATAAATAAGACCGTAGCTTGAGTATGGAATAACAATATAGAAACCCTGTAAGAAAACAAGCATGAATAAACTGGAAAGAGTACAGCAGAAATATAACAAGGGCATCCATGGATGGGAAATTTAAGTTATTATGACAGACTAAAATATCTGAACTTGTACAGTGTTTCTTACAGATATCTAAAAGGAGATCTTACTCAGGCATATAGGGCATTTAGAGACAACTATCTCTGGGAATGTTTGGGGTTATCAAAAAGTACTAGAGAATCATCAGACAACTTGTGTAGAAGTAACAGCCAGAAAGATTAAACAAAGTTAAGAAAAGCCTCTAATTGGAAATCCCCTTGCCCAGATGCAGAACCTAACTTCTGGTTAAAACTATTAACATCTTTGCATGAAGATTTAGCCATGAGAAAGAACTATTTATATGTGCAACCCAAACAGACAGCAACCTGGCTAACAACAGGAAAAACAATGCTCCTACTTAAGAGTCAACCTGCAAGCTATCCTAAAAATGATAGACCAGTAACTTGCCTTCCAACGACGTATAAACTATATTCTGGAATTGATGCCAATAGAGTTTATAGTCATTTAAACAAAACCTCAATTATGGCAATAGAACAAAAGGGCAATAAAAGAAAGTCATATGGAACAAAGTATCATTTGTTGTTAAATAAAGTCATAGTGGAGAACTGTAAAAAGGTGAAGAATCTAAGTGTGGCATGGACTGACTACAAAAAAGCATTTGATAGTATCCCACATTCATGTATAAAGCAGTGCTTAAAAATGTATGCGATACACCCTACACTGATCAACTACATTACAGTGACCATGAAACAGTGGCAGACCACTTTGTAATTAAGCCATGATAAAGGACAAATTATTATTCCAAGGATAAAAATTCAAAGGGGGATATTCCAAGGTGACTCTCTGTCACCACTGCTTTTTTGTCTTGCCCTTAACCCATTAAACTGTCTACTTAAGAACTTAGGGAATGGCTATAATTTGGCTCCTAGAAAACAAAGAAAGTGTAAAGACTTCTCATCTTCTCTTTGTCGATGATTTAAAACTGTATAGCTCATCATATGAGAAACTGAAAGCACAACTGCAAGTTGTCAACATTTTTTCTGATGATATAAGAATGTCATTTGGTTTTGATAAATGTGCAGAAGCAACCTTTAAAGGAGCAAAGCTGTAGCACCAAGAAAATATCAGCCTGGGACAGGAATGTGATATAAAGGAACTTGAGCAAGAGGGAGGGTATAAATATTTGGGAAATGATGAAGGATCAGCAATAAAACATGAACAAATGTGAATGAAACTTAATAAAGAATACTTTAGAAGACTTAAACTAATCCTGAAAACAGCGCTGACATCTAGGAACAAAATCTAAGCTATAAACTAATTTGCTGCTCCTGTCCTAACTTACAGTTTTGGAGTGATTGACTGGCCCCAAAATATATTGGATAGATTAGCTAGGAAAACAAGAAAGATGCTGCAGGCTCACTAAATGATTTATCAAAATCAGTGCATACCGAGATTATATATTCCCTGTTCTGACTGAGGGATCGGCCTCCTTGAATTTAATTACATGTATAAATCTGCAACTGTGGGGCTCCACATGTATATGTTGACCTCACAAGACCTAAATGTAGTGAACGTTTTGAAATATAAGGAGAATAAATCTACGATGACTTCCCTGCTTAGACTAGTAGAAGCATATTGGCATCAAGCAGGAATGGAAATCAAACCAGAAGTAGATAAAAATCAGGCAGCAACTGAATGTGCCAAAAAAAACAAAAGAAAGAATATAAGGTGAAGGACCTGATGAGAAGGCAAGATATGTGGACAATGCATAAATATAGTTCCAAGCATAGAAAACTTCTGGAAGAACCTCATGTTGATCAGAAATGATCAGAGGAATTGTTAAGGAGAGGCAAATTCAAACCAAGAGAAGAAAATTTAATATTGGTGGCCCAAAATAGTGGGCTACATACACATTGGTTTACAAATTCCACTGAACATGTGGGAGAAACAGACAAATGTAGGTTTTGTAAAACAGAATTGGAAACAGTTGGACACCTCTTTGCTGGTTGCGACATACTAATGGCAGAAGGACTGTATACTGAAATGTGTAATAATGGGGCAAGACTGCTGCACTATGGATTGTGCAAACATTATGGTACTGAAGGGGCTGAAAAACACTGGAAACATGAGCCACAAAGCATCATAGAAAACGACGGAGTCTACATCACATGGGATCACCTTTTACCAACAGGTCAAAAGATAGATGCTAGAAAACTGGATATAGTGGTCCATGAAAAGAAGACAAAAGTAGCATTGGTCATTGAAATTGCCACACTCAGTGAATACAGTGTCTTGCATACAGAAAGACACAACATCATAAAATATCAGGATTTGCAGACAAAAATGAAAGCAACGTGGAAGAAAGATACCCAGACAGTTCCCATAGTGGTAGGAGCAACAGGTCTTATAAAAAAGAATCTACAATGGTATTTACTATGTTTTATACATGTTTGTCACCCTACTGAAAACTGCATATTATACTTATCTCTGAATGTTTCTATTGTTCCTAATGTATTTATACTCTGCTTTCTGGAGCTTTTCTCCCCGGGTCTCTGCTGAAAATGGACATGTATCCAGTCGGACTTTCCTGGTAAACAAATGTAAAATAAAATAAACAAATTTAAAATAAATTTAGATGTGTTACCAATTCATGTAACCCAGTACGAATTGCAGGAGGAGTCATTATTGGGCACATTGTGGTTGCTGCGAAGAGCACTTTTGACTGACATCAAAGATTGAAACAATACTAATTTCATGAACTTTAATTGTGCTTGGACTTAGGAATGGGGTTCATTCTTGTCATGGTATTAGAAACCCAAAAGACCTGGCGAAATAACAAAAGAGATTCTATAGGGATGAGAAGTGTACCAATTGGTTCTCTGACAGAGTAGCTGATGCATAAAACAGACTGGCAAATTACATTAAAGCAAGTACTAGTTTAGATATGTTAAGAACAGCCTGGACACATTATTTATTTATTATTTATTTATCATTTGTTGACCGGGAAAGTCCGACTAGGTTCCACAGAGCCTGTTTTCAGTGGAGGCTAGGGGAGAAATGCTCCAGATACATGTCTTTGGGAATAAGTGTTTTGGTATATTGGCAAGCTAGAAGGGCATTAATGCCCATGCTTGAAATAGTTTATGTATGCATGTAATCATCTTAAACCTGAGTTTAAAATCAAACTCAGTCACAAATAAATCATCCTTCCTGGAGATTGCCATTGAAAAATATGATGCAAAAAAGCCATTGAAAAATATGATGCAAGAAATGAGATACTGCTACGATATTAACAGTTAGTCCTATGATACTGCAGACTTCAGCATTCATGAACACATACTTGCAAGGAGCAAATAAAATACCCAGCAGAAAAAAAGAGGTACTATTTAACATTCTGAAATTAGCATTCTCAGAAAACAAGTCTAGATTAAATAAAGTAACTGTTTACTTTTTTCAATCAAATACATCACATCTAACTATGAACTCAACTTCATCTGAAAGGTTAAACTCAATAATGGAACATTATTTAATTGTATCAAAAATAGAAAGGGAAAACTATGAATGCAGCATGCTAACAGTAAGAAATTAATTGATTAAAGGACCAAGCAAATGTGTTTACAAAAAACTCCAGTGCAAACCTGACAATAAGGAAATACATATGGCAGAATGCTAGAGATAGTGGGAGGGAGTCTTTACATAACTGCAAACATTATAACTGTTGACATAGATAAAATTAAAATCTTATATTTGATAGGACCTTACTCTGTAGTTTGTTACAGAGAATAAAAAAATATAAAATAAAGAAATCATGAAGTGACTGATACTGCTACACATTGATCACATTAAGTAAAATGTTAGTATGTTGATACATCCCTGACTTTCACAACGGATCTATGTTCAGTCATCGAATGAGAAATCCATCGAACCTCAGTTTATCAAACTGAAAATATCGAGTGCTCACTTTAACAAATGTTCAGTCATCTAATACTTTACCCAGGGAAAAGAGACATTGGGCCAACATGCATACGGAAACACACACTACAGTATATCAAACTCACCCAGGTGGGGAGATTGTGACCCACAGACCCCTACTTATATATTCTAACTCTGAGATCATATTAGAGTGGGGAAAAGGACACTTTTCCTAATGCTGGCCAACTAACTCTGTTCCCTGGGTAAAATATTCAGTGATTGAACATTCAGTGAAGTGAACATTTAATGTTTTAAGTTCGATGAACAGAGATTCGATGGATTTCTCATTCGATGACTGAACATAGATACCTATCACAACAGTCTATAGCAGTACATAGTTGACCCTTAACCTGCCCACTATTCTATGCAAAACCATGGAGAGATTTGTAATGAAGCTAAACCATAATGACAGAGTGGTTTACTTCTATTAGATATAGACAACTAATGGTTTGCTGTGTTGAGATTTCATTATCTGAATATTGTGCCATTCTTTGAAAAGAAAATAGCAGTACCTGCCCGGGGCAGAATGTGAATAATGCTTATAATGAGCTTGTAAAGCTATTCAGTAATGATCAGTATGGAGAATAAATAATATTGGGAAATTAAATTCCAATTAACATACAGTTCTTTGGATAGTGGCTAGAATGTAATAGGTCAAAGTGGTGGAAGTTAACTGTCTATTCCCAGCAAGGGTTATCACTGCTACCCCCTAGAGCTCTGTACTGGGGTAGTGTATTTCTAGTCTAGTCTGCTGACATAAAGGGAGGAAATGGGCAATAAATAACAAAACATGCTGATGATTGCAAACCGCATAACAAAATTACTTCAATAAAAGGTACTGATATCATAGTTATTTCAATAAAAGGTACTGGCGTTCCCCAGAATAGATTAAAAATGCATATCTAATACAATTTGACTGTAGACATCCTTTTGTTTGTTACAATATTCAGCAATGTAAGCAATCTTGTTATCAATGTCATGCTGCCAGCCCAGCTATCTGGGATTTTGTAAAAAATTCTATGTCATTTGCGAATATTGATATGATTTATAAAGAATGATATATTATGTATATATTAAATAACTGGTACTGAAGTGTGTGTTGAACAGGGTTTGTACAGTACTGAGCTTCAAGGATTTGTCCACAGCATACCCTACTGGAAAAGAACAGAAATGTATATAACTGTATACCTGTGCAAATGTTTGTTTTAATAGTGGAAACTGGAACATGCAGAGTTAACTTGTGAAACTTCAAGAAAATAAGTTGAAATTAGATTGCTTTATTATAGTACTATAAAAGTTAGTTTCAATGCAGCAAGGAGACATGATGCCTAGAACTAGGGTGCATTGTTTTTTAAGTTTATTATTGTTTTATGACTTCCAAGATCTGCAAAGATCTTAGAGATACACATTTTTAGCATGGAGATGTGAAATTCTGTTACTTTCTGGTTTAGCTTGGGAACTTAAGTCAGGTGACAAAAAGTGATGTCATCTAAGCTAACCTAGCAGTAATATTTGATATTAATTTAAGAACTCTTTCAGAGAGAGACTGCACATTTTGTATTTTGTCTTGGGCCTAGCAAGAACATCCACTCATTATCATCATCATTTGTACTTGCTCTGTATGTACGATTTATGGCATAGTAACTGTCTTATATATAGATCGGAATATAGTAAAGATTAGCTTAGATGTTTTCTGTATTTATTTCAGTCTGTCCTGTGATGTTGTTTTAAAATATTTCCTGTGATTTTGAACCTATCTTTGTGGCTGATATTTGTGAGACATATTTAAGCTCTGAGAGTACTTGCATATCTATTTTGTGACACTGTACAGGCCACTCCTAATAGCCTAATGCTTAGTCAATACTACCAATTGGATTAATAGTAACATTACACAGTAGGATTGGACACCCTTTGTAAGGGTCTTAGAGTAGCTGATAAAGAGTTGGCTGGTGACAGCTGGAACTACCTTATAGTCTGGGCAGAAGGGGGCATAGCTAATAAACCTATGTCAGCCTTCCCCAGGTGTGTGTGTGTGTATGTGTGTGTATGTGTTTGCATATAAATTAAATCTCAAAGTGTGTGTATGTGTCAGCTACATGGGCAGGGACACGAAGCACTGGTTGGACAGAGAGAGTGTTGAAGGTTTTTGCTTAGCCATTCAACTGAGATCTCAACCCTATAGCTTTGTCAGTGGGGAGTCTTATTGGAGATCTGGAGAAAGAGGGATAAACTAGCTCCAGACTGACTGTGATCTCTGTGTGCTTTTAAGGGAAACTGTGTGTGTACTTGTCATCCTCCCAGTGTGTATATCCCCTAGCTGTTGTCAGTGGTGAGGATTGAGGTTCTTTTATTGCTGGGCCAGTGCAGGGGCATCACTATCATATTTATAGTAACATTTTAAATGTCTGCAGTTACTCCTCTTGTGAGATTCATAGAACTTTTAATTCCTCTTAATAAGGCAAACCCTTACCATATCTACAAGATTGCTTGAATTAACTTTTTGAATATTGGTTATAAAATGTACTGTCATGGCATTAGAAACAGGCCATAATGGAGTAAAATTTCTATGGTGGATATCTTGCGTGTCAAAAAGCCAGTTTGAAATCATTGCTATTGAGTTGACAATGATTGTTTGATTTAATAAAAGCTAGTTTTAAGTGTGTATCTGTTCTCCTGTGTTTAATCAACCTAAACAGAGTTTAAATATCTTTTGCATAGTCTGGTTACAGGTTTTGCTGTATCCAGATCTGTTTGTGTGATTCATGTGTTTTCTGTGTTTCCTGCTACACCATTTTGTGTTGGCTGGGGCCTAACTGCACTTAGTGGGAGTAAGTGAACTGGTTGGAACTGGTCTGGTATAGGGTGTTTAGTGATAATGTTTGATTGGTCAATTCTAGTGTTTCTATTTTACTTTTGTTTTGTGGTACTTGCTTGTTTTAGTCATGCTACAAGGTGGTGAGCATTATGCACCTACCCTGTGTTGATTTCAAAGGTGCTGAGAGAATCTACAAAACTAAGTGCCATTTTTCAATTTATTCTGACTTATACTGCACTTATATTTGATTAAATGTGCTATTTTATTAACTTGCTTTACATCTGCACTGTATTTTTTCACCGTTAAATTGTTTAACTGAGTGTGAACTGTTCAGCTGTTATATTTAAGTGTGTATCTGTTCTCCTGGGTTAATTTGACCTAAACAGAGTTTAAATATCTTTAGCATAGTGTGGTTACAGGTTTTGCTATATCCAGATGTGTTTATGTGATTCCTGTGTTCCTGTGTTTCCTGCTACACCATCTTATGTTGGCTGGGTTCTACCTGCATTTAGAGGGAGTAAGTGAACTGTGTGGAACTGGTCTAGCATAGGGTGTTTAGCTAAGATCTCAAGGACAAGGATTGATTGGTGAATTCCAGTGTTTCTATTTTACTTTCATTTTTGTGGTACTTAAACCCCATGTTTGTGCAGGTTTGAGCTTGTTTGCACACTGCACATCACAGCTGTGCTGTTTTAACCCTTTGCGAGTTATCTCAGCTGCATTTTTCCTTTACCAGCACTCCTATGTAAGTGAGGCCTACTCTTGCAGCTACTGTATTGATTTTATCCAGCCCTATTCACACCTACAGGTACTGTCCTCAGATAGTACCCACTCTTCTATCCCCGACCTCTCCTATACAGATTCTGACAAGCATACAAGGATAATTCCATATGGTTTCTACTGCTAGTCTGGTTGATATGGTCATTCTGAGACAGTGTTGCAACTGCCTCATATACACGGACAACCATCTACTACTACCACCTAGGAAAACAATATGTGAGAGATGCAATTACATTAAGAACATAGAATCCTTATGGTCTCAATCACAAGGCAGTACATGTGGCAGTGAGAAAGTTGTCTGCTCAAACCCCACAAACAACACACCTCTAACACCACCCACACATGTTCAACACACTCTCACATATGTGGAAGTTCTCAACAAAAACATACCTAAACAAAAGACTCTTTCGAGACTAAAACACCCATGCACATCAAAAGCAACAGCACCAAACACCACACATAGTATACATGCCTGTGTCTCACAGCATCTAAGGCCCAGCCACACACCCAACATACTAGTCATAGGAGACTCTAACGTGAGACACACAGATGTGTCCCTTACCAGGCTAGACAAGGAGAAAGTCACAGTAAGTTGCTTGTCAGGTGCTAGAATCTGCCATATCACACACACACACTCATGTCTCTCAACAACAGGAACTGTTATGACTCTGTCATAGTCCATGTTAGTGTGAATGACTTGAGGCATACCACTCTGGACTATATGAAGAAAGACATGGCTGAGCTCACTGAATATGAGCCCCAGGCAGGTATGTCCCTAGAGTTAAAAACCATCCTACTGTCACCCAGAATGATGCCTCAATAAAAACAGAAAATTACTTACCTTAACAATTGGCTTAGTTTCTGGTGTCATTCCAATGGGATGCAGTACCTGACAGCCTGGGAGTACATGATTGACAGACCAGAATGCTTTGCCAGAGATGGCCTTCATCTGCCTCCCCTGGGTTTAAGGCTTCTAGCAAAGGCTCTTGCTTCCCCATAGTGCCTTTTTAGGCAAAGTCATGAGGACAAAATTACCAATGTGAAAAATTCTTCTAAATGAAATGAAAAGGTCATCCTTCTAAATGCTAGGAGTCTTAACATTAAAGTGCACTCATTGCAGACATTCCTCACCCTGGAAGATGCTGACTTTTGTGCAGTCACTGAAACCTGGTTCAAAGATGCAACCGTATTTTCAGACACCAAACAGAGGGCTACAAAGCTAAAGAAGCTGGAATTTCAATATTTATTAAAGACATACACACTTCCAGGCTGGTCAAACAGTATGACATACAGAAGCTACTCCAGGTGCAGTTAACTGTTGACAAAACACTTATTCAAATCATAGCTAGCTACAGACCCCCAACCATGACTCAGTACACCTAATCCACCTATCTGGACTTAATTGAATCCATCAAGATTCAACCCTTTACCTTGATCCTGGGTGACTTTAACTACCCAACCATAGAGTGGAAGATCTATTCTAGCCCAAACACGAATGCCCAGAGATTCCTCAACTTCATCAATGCCAATGCATTGGATCAGCTGGTCGACACCACCACGAGAGGTGAAAATATCCTGGACCTGGTACTAACCAACATGAATAGCCACTGTAGCACCCTTACAGTGTCATCCTCCTTGGTAAGATCTGAACATAAAATGATCACTTTCAAAGTCACCATCTTCAGTGACCCCCCCCCCCTCCCCGCGAGGGTCAAACAAAAAAACTCTTTCAAAGCTGACTACAACCTCATGAGGCTAACTTTGAGTCCAAATTGGCGAAATCCACTAAGGACAATCACAAGGCCTTCATCACATATGTCCACAATCTGAAAGGTAGCATCCAAATCTGCTCTGAACTAGTGATCAAAAATACCACATACACAAATGCCATAGATTTAGCCAATCTGCTGGCAGACAGGTTCAGTGAACCCCCCCGCCCTGTCTCCCATCAGTAAACCAGGACATCCTCAGAACCTGCTGCCTCTTCCCTCATCACCAGGGACCAGGTCTTTACTACCCTCTGAAAGGTAAAAAAATACAGCCTCCATGGAAATCAACAACATCCTTAGCTACATCCTACATGAACTCAGGCAAGAGCTCTCACACCCTATTCAGGCAAAGCTTGAGCACCGGCTTACTCCCAGCCAAATGGAGGAAAGCCACTGTCATCCCTCTACACAAAGGTGGAGCATCCACTGACCTGGGCAATTATAGGCCCATCAGCCTAGCTAGCCTGATCTGCAAGGCCATGGAATGCATTAACATGGACCTTATAAACAAGTACATTGGCAACCTCCAAATGCTTGACCCCATACAGTTTGGTTTTGTCAAAGGGAAATCATGCCACTTAAACTTGATTGACCTCTTTGAAACAGTTGCCAAAGCCATGGACAAGGGGAAGATGGTGCACATCACCTACCTTGTCTTAGCCAAAACCTTCAACACTATTCTCCACTTAGGCATAATAGATAAACTCACCCAGCTAGGCATCAACCCGTATGCTACCAAATGGGTAGCTGACTGTCTCACTGACAGAACCCTCTCAGTCAAAATAGGGGAAGCCACCAATAGTAGTACACCTGTAATGAGCAGCGTACCCCAAGGATCAGTCTTGGGGTCTCTACTTTTTGAGATATTCTTTTCTGAGGTGCAAGCCAAAAACAATGGTCTGTGGCGGACCAAGTTTGCAGATGACTGCAAGCTGGGTGCTGTCTTAAATTCCCCTAGTGATGCAAACATCTTCCAATAGGACCTTACACAAACTAATGACTGGTGCTAGAAGTATGCCCTCAGATTGAATGCAAAGAAATGCGTCATTATCCCCTTTGGGGAAAATGGCATCCCCACTAATTATCACAATAATAACAATGTAGTAAGCGTGCAATTAGTTGTGAGGAACTTGGACACCCAGGTTGATAGCAACCTGACTTTTCACCACCATGTTGCCTCCATTGTACAGAAGGCTTTCTACCTGGCCCACCTCATAAGTAAGGGTATTTTATCCAGGAACAAGGAGGTCATAATATCCAGCAATCCTCCCTTATCAGACTGATTATTGAGTACCCCTTCAGTATATACGTTGCCATGCACATGCAGCAGCTGGAGAGATCACAGAGGTTCCTGACCAGGAAAATTCAGGGTCTCAAACATATATCCTATACAGATAGGCTAAAAGACCTGTTGCTCTACTCAGTCTCATACACACTGCTCAGAGGTGATCTGTGTCTGGCATACAAGGCATCTCAGACCCAGCCTTGATGGAGTTGCTGCATATCCGTAAGTCAAACTTCACTTACGCAACTCGGATGCAAGGCCTCAAACTGGTCTGTGACATTAATAGAACTTATTGGCGGGATTAGTTTGTATCCCAAAGACTTCCCCATCTGTGGAATAGACTCCCTCTCCATGTCAAGCAGAGTACCTCACTAGCCTTCTTTAAGAGGAGCCTGGATGACTGGATGGGAAACAGAAAATACACTCCTGGGATCCCACCTCTG
The DNA here is from genome assembly GCF_019279795.1 of Protopterus annectens. Classification (NCBI taxonomy): domain Eukaryota; kingdom Metazoa; phylum Chordata; order Ceratodontiformes; family Protopteridae; genus Protopterus; species Protopterus annectens. The sequence continues at coordinate 458,479,030 of NC_056732.1, forward strand.
TCCCTGCTAGACATGGGAATCAGGTGCTGACTTTGTGGGAACATGGGCAAAATTCTTGGCTAAGCTTATAAGGGCCTCTGGGCCAAAAGCCTACTATTGTCCTATGAACCTATTCTAAACATGCAAAGAGATCCAGCATATTGCTGATGTTTCAGCATTTGCCAAAGGCACCCCAGTATTACTAAATAGCAGGATGTCTCCCAGATCATTTAAGTGACCACTTTGGAACCTACTTAATGACAAATCACAGTAAGCTACTAAACTAATCAACTTCCACCAAATTCGTAATAAGAAAAATCTTAACATGCAGATTCTACTTAATATTCTACAAAAAACAGACTGGGTTCCTCTAAAGCAACTGCCCTGAGATGCTACTGTGCAACACTTCACTGACACCTTCCTTACTATTCTAAACAGACTTGCACCTCCAAGAACAGTTTGTGTCAAATCCAACTACACACCATGGTTAACCCATGAGACCTGCACCCTCCTAAAACAAAGGGAGAAATCATGGCAAACATGGGCTAAAAATAAATCCCTCCAAAACTGGTTAATTTACCAGAAACTTAGAAACAGTGCCAGACACCAAATTAAACTAGACAAACAACACTACTATTCTAATTTATAATGGAAATACAGAATGAATCCACAAACATTCTGGAACACAATCAATAACATACTTCATCCTGGCCAAACCACAACCCTCCCCCCAACTTACCTGATAACACAAACAATATTGCTGAACAATTTAACATATTCTTCACTGAAAGTATTTTAGCACTGACAAAGAATAGCAAGTCTCCCACAATGCCAACACCCAACAATCCAAACAATATTGAAGATGGATTGTCATTTCAGACAGTCCAACAAACTATTGCAAAACTATTAAAGAAGTTGAAACCCACTTCACTGGCAGCAGATAACTTGCCAGCAGACTATCTAAAATTAACAGCAGATGTTATTATCTTCTCTGTGTCAATATTTATAAACCACTCTATAACAGAACAGTATGTCCCAGCTATTTGGGAAATTGCATATATTACACCATTACACAAAGGAGGTAATTCAGTAGAACTAACAGTGTATATATTACTAGAACGAATGCTTAAATGTTCAAATCTGTAAAGGTCAACCTTTACAGATCGAACACTTAAACATTTGAAATAGTAAAAAATTATATATATAAAAAAACAAACATGTAGAAAGGGTTTAGGCAGGAGGGAAAGCCCTCCTGCACCCCCCATGTCGGGAGCTGTGCCCCCCCACCCCCCCCCTACTTAAATATACCAACTCCAAGATCGCACTTCAGTGAACTACAGTGCAGAAATGGGAAATTTCTGATTCCTTACACTGTAGCGCAATCTTGGAGTTTGGTATATTAAAGTAGGGGGGTGGGGATGCGGGGTGCAGGGAGGCTTGCCCCCCCTGCTTAAACCCTTTAGTTTTTTTTTTTTTTGTGATTTTTATTTTTTAAATTTTGTAAAATTTCGACCGCTTAACTGTTCGATCTCTAAAGGTCAATCTTTAGAGATTCGAACATTTAAGCGGTCGAGCATCTAATATAGACCCAACTAACAAACTACTGACCCATTGCTATACTTTCACCACTTTCTAAAATTCTGGAAAGATGTATCCACTTTCAGCTTCTTAAAGACCTTCTAAACAATAATTTCCTCTCATTGTCAGAGCATGGATTCTGACCATATCATAGCACTACTACAGCTCTTCTAAGTTTCACTAATACTATAAATAAATTCAGAGACGATGGCAAAATAGTGTCTTCACTCTTTTTGGACATGTCTAAAGCATCCAGTACAGTTTCCCATCCCAAGTTACTGTCCACTCTGAAAAATCTTAATATCAACTCTGATGCTGTTAACTGGTTTCAGAGTTATCTAGCTAGCCGCCAGCAAGCTGTAAAAGGGAAGCAAGATCTAGCCACACTCCTTCCTATTACACTTGGAGTCCCTCAGGGTTCAATCCTAGGGCCCCTCCTCTTCAGCATATTCATAAGTGATCTTAATACTGCCTCCTCTCAAGCAGCTATCATACAATGTGCAGATGATTCAATCCTCATATGTGCAGCATCCACAATAACTCAACTTCTTACAGTCACACAAAAAGCCTTTTCTGATATTGAAATTTGGCTATCAAACTCACAACTCATTCTCAACCCTAATAAAACTAAACTTATAACCTTTCATCCATCTAAACTTACTAACCTCAGAGCTAATTTTTATATCACTGGATAATAATACTAGGATTTTCCCAGATTCCCAAACAAAACTATTAGGCATCGTAATCGACAACAGACTAAAATTTGACATACACATTTCTAACACAGTCAAGAGGGTTCAGAAGAAAATGGGAACAATGTATAGAAACAAAACATTCTTAACAAACGCTGCAGGAATAGCCATAGCTAGAATCCTCCTTCTCTCTTCACTCTTATATGGCTCCCCCATACTTACCAACTTAAAAAATTCAAAACTAAGTAAATTAGAATAATGGTATAATAAGACTGCCAAATTTGCAACAGATTGCACACATTCAGCCCATTACTGTCTATGCCTAAAACATCTTTCTTGGTTGGAACTAGTTCATATTATAAACTATAACCAGTTAATAATGGCTCACAAAATAATGCACAGATCTGACAATGTACCTTCCCTAAAAATCTTCTACAACCCTATTCTTACATTTGTAATTTTTGATCATCTAACAGAGACTTACTCCAAGTAACCAAAGCATCCAGTACAGCAGGCAACTCTCTTTACTCTAACTTTGTTGATAAAAATTAGAATACCCTTTCACGTAGTATTAGATGGATAACCAATCTTAATCATTTCAAAATCTCTCTCAAAAGATACTTATTTGACTCCTGGCTTTGCACATACAACACTCCCAGTTAATTATTAACTTAGCATTATTACTTATACAATTTGACTGTAAGCACTAACTCTGTTAACATATCCCTTCTAACAACACTGCTCTGTAAGTAGTACATATATACATATACACACATATACATATACACACACACACACACACACACACACACACACACACACACACACACACACACACACACACACACACACACACACACACACACACACATGGTTCCCCTTTATAATCTCGAAATACTGAAATCTCGAATTTCAGTATCTTGAAACCATAAAGGCAAATGTTCAAAATCCCAAAACCCCAAAACCGCGAAATAGAAAATCACGAATATATACACACCCACACCACATAATACATACACTATCCTACCCATACAATATACACAAACACAACAACACAAATCAACACAGCTACACTATATATAAGCAGAGGGACAAGCCCCCCCTGCACCCCCCATGTCGGGGGCTGTGTCCCCCCAAGCCCCCCTACTTATATATATTAATTCCAAGATCACACAAACAGGAAAAGACAGCAAACTCCCATCCAGACATTCCACAGTTCCTCGCACACAGACACACATCACACATATACAAACACCAACACATCCAGCACTTACACTCTCATACTTTCACCTGCCTACCCTAACCCACACTTACAACTTACAAACACACTTACATACATTCAAACTCCCACCCAAGACCCTTATGAAACACTCACTTACCTTAAATCTCACCTAAATCCACACACAACACTATACACCATCCACAGAAAACATTGGACGTAACAAAGTGTAAAGCCATAACCGCGAATTCGAGATATTCAAATTTGCGGTTATGCACTTTCGCTATTTTAAAAATTCACTTTCAGTATTTCGAGGTTATAAAGAGGAACCATACACAAACACACACACACACACACACACACACACACACACACGTATGTATGTATGTATATATATATATATATATATATATATATATATATATATATATATATATATATATATATATGTGTGTGTGTTTGTGCTATTACTTCAATGGAATGTACCAGATAATCACAGAATAAGTAAATCACAACATAATCCTCACTAGAAATTGTCCCAGGCTATGGTCATTCTGGACATAGATATGTCAAACTGATTGCCAGGACCAGCACATCCCTACAAGTCACCCACTCCAGTCCCAAGTTTAAACCAGTTTTGGTCTACTGCTCATCCTGCAATATACCAGCAAGCTTTCTAAACAAGCTTTGTTATCACCTTCTCATATCAAAAGTGTTACTACAGCTATTTTACCACCAGCTGCCCAAATGTATTTTTGAACAACTAAGAAAGCATAGTAAGATAAGAGTTAATGTTCTGACATCACACACAATATATCCATGTCCATCATGTATCACTTGTTTAGGTGATCTATAAGCTGCAGTGACATATATCTGTCATTATCCATGATCCCATCATCTCATGCCAGGTCCCATATGACACCAGCCTAGAAATTGCCACTGAGGAGGATGTGACTGCCAGGAAGTGAATAAAAAAATATATTTATTAAATAAATCTGGTTAATCATTTTCATCCATTTCTTAATTATATGGACTTCTTCAGAATCACGATGTAAGTTTAAGAGCACTTAATAAACTGATGTGATTAACAAATGTATCTTTGAACATAATTACGACATCAGCAAAATTAAATTGAATCAACGCTCTTCATAAACATAAAAAAGACTGCACTCCCTACAGGCAGTTCCAGTTCACAGTATTGGAGAAAGTTGTACCTAATCCCAGGGGAGGACCTTGGCTGACTATTTTGGAATATAAAGAACTGACATGGTAAATGAGGCTGGATGTACAAAACCTTCCTGGAATTAATGACAGCATTAGTTGTGTTAAGTGCTCTTAAACTTCATTTCATTAAGTTGTAAACGTTTTTTTTAATATATTTAACAATACACAATTTATCTATATGTATTAATTAATGATTGTAACTCATTTAGGGAAACATTATGGTTAGATTATTCTACAAGACATTTATTGTATAGTTGTCTATCATTTTATGATATGAGGGACTGATTAATTTAATTTATTTTTGACATGTCTGTTTAAGATCCTGTCTTTAATGTATAACGTCAGTTACTTAAGTTTTAAATAGTAATGGATTTTTCCATTTACACTGTGGTTCTGGAGAAGTCAGTATAATTCAGAAATGGACATAAGTGCTTCACCATATTTATTTGATAAATACATTTTTTATTCCCTTCCTGGCAGTCGTGTCCTCCTCAGTGGCAGTTTTGTTTGTTTTAGTCATTGTTTCTGCCCTGGCTGATGTTGTTTGGGCCAACCTAGAAATTCTTGAGGTTATATTTAGCATAAACAAAAACAGCTAACATTCTGTTGATAGTTATATGATCTCATCCATGTCCCCTGCTGATAAAGAAACATACCCAAGTCACTTAGAGAATACTCATATTAAACTTATTGCTTTGCACTTAAAAAGGTGACTTAAATAACTGGTTATTAAGTGGAAGACCTGTACAACAAACAATAAGTATGCATAGCATTTCCTAAATGTTATGAATGCCAGCTCTCTAGACCAAATTGTCTTTACCCTCAATAGGAGTAACTCTTTTCAACTTTATCCTTACAAATATTGCCCCATCTTGGTCTCACCATGTGTTACTTCTTCTTTGGCAAGTCCACTCAAATAATGTTGTCTTTTCATTTACAGCTAGATCCTCTGCCCTTATGAATGCCACTACATTTGCAATATGCATCTTATTTTTTGGCGAAGGTCGGAAGAAAGGCAAAAAATCTTCCATGATAACTCTCTTACCAATGCTCCTACATATGCCTACAAATTCTATCCACGTTGGACAGCTGTATCCATTTATTTATTTGTTTATTTCCTTTGTTACCCAGGTAAATGGACTGGTCCTTAGCAATGGACTGTTTTCAGTCATGACCTAGGCCAGTCGTTAACAAGAAAAATAGAGCAGTATATACATGAACAATAACAACTGATATTAATTCAGAGTAGTGAACTACATAGACAGTTATTAAATCAGCATTTCATTTCCCATTAATAAGAATAAATTATCCAATAAATCTAAGCAATAAGAAATACATATAAAATAAACTGCAAAGAAAGTAATCATGATGATGATGACTATGATGATGAAGATTACAATTATTCCCCAATATATTCTGTAATAACACAGATATTAACAGATTTTTAAAATTATATCAGCAGTTGTGGAATTATTTCCAGACTCTCATATAAATGTCAAAGACACTTCTGGTTCTACAAGGGTATATACATAAAGAGTGAAGTATTTGTAAATGTGGCTTAACTGGTTTCTGTAGGATAGCCGTACTTGTTGTACAAGGTGAGAATATAGCAAGTAGTGACCACAAAATTCGTTCTAGCATCACTGGTATCCAATCAATTGTTTGCAATATAACACGGTGAAGCTGATAATTACAGTATAACTGGAAATTCTAAACCCAACCCTTATGCTGGAATTCTTGAAGATGATGAAGTTCCTATCTCACACAGTTCAAAAATAGATGTAAAAAACACATATAGAGTTGTCTAAGAAAAGAGGAAACAAAGTAGAATTAATCATTGGCATTGCTAAACCCAGCAATTATAGTGTCATATGTGTTGAGAAACCCTAAGAAGTCGTAAAGTACCAGAAACGGCAAGCAGAGATGACAGTCATGTGGAAGAAAGATACTCCAACAGATCCAATAGTAGTAGGAGCAACATAACTAATAAAAAGGAATGTACAGTCATAATTAAATATGTTACCAGTACATGTAATCCCCATATAAACTGCAGAAGAATGCAATCCTGGTGTTATGAACTTTAATCAAACCTTGTCCATTCCCATCACAGTATTAGAAACCTAAAACACTTGTAATAATTAAAAAAATGATAATATAGGAATGTTATATTCACTAACTGGATCTCTGAGAGAGTAGCTGAAGCCTGGAATAGACTCAAATGCTATTAAAACAAACACTAGTTTAGACATTTGTGTGTATGTATGTACGTATGTATGTACATACGTATGTATGTATGTATGTATGTATGTATGTATGTATGTATGTGCAGGTCTAGGACATTTCACTGAATGCACATTTCGCTGAAAGTCAAATTAGTGTGCACTTTTCACTGAAAGCTTAATTCACTGAAAACTCAGTTCACTGAAAGTTATATATCACCTTTTCCCCACTGTAGTGCGACCCTGAAGTTAGTATATATAGTAAGGGGCGTGGGGGGCACCGCTCCCCACATTGGGGGGTGTGGAGGGCTAGCTCCCCACATGTTTTAAATATTTTGAACTATATACATGGGTACTTGCAATTCCAATATATTACTGTTTTCTGAACATAATATATACTTAGAATATGTGGGAGGCGACCCTCCCTTACTATATAAACTAACTCCAGGATCGCACTACAGTGGGGAAAAGGCGATATATAACTTTCAGTGAAATGTGTTTCAGTGAATTGAGTTTTCAGTGAATTGTGCTTTCAGTGATTTGTGTTCAGTCATTTGAGTTTCAGTGAAATGTGCATTCAGTGAAATGTCCTAGACCCGTATGTACGTATGTGTGTATGTATGTATGTATATATGTATGTACGTATGTGTACATGTATGTATGTATGTATGTATGCACTGGATTAATCAAACCTAATTTTCCCTTCTCAATTTTATTACACATCACCCCTTTTATAAAAGTGTTTAAACTAGGGTCCCATATTATTGAAAAGTTGATTTGCAACAATTATTTAATAAGAATGTATTAATCAAATGCAGCTTTCTTTTTCAATGTTAATGTAAATACTTGCCATGGCATAACAATTCATAACCAAGTAATATGCATCAGGAGGCTTTATTGAAACATCATAAAAATGTATTAATACCTCAACCTGAGCCTTTAAGGAATTTGAACTTCAGTGTAAAGGCAACATTTAAAAATGACAACAGCATAAAATTAATGAATCATCCTTGCCCAGTTAACTTCCTAGTTTGTAACCTTTCCTGGGATTTCATTTAAGTACCTAGCATGAGCTGTACCCCTTTGACCATGACTTGCCCATTTATGATTCATGAGCTGTACCCCTTCGACCATGACTTGCCCATTTATGATTCATGAGCTGTACCCCTTCAACCATGACTTGCCCATTTATGATTCATGAACTGTACCCCTTCGACCATGACTTGCCCATTTATGATTCATGAGCTGTACCCCTTCGACCATGACTTGCACATTTATGATTCAGAAACATTAGCCATGATGAGGTAAGAGCTAATTTTTGCCAAATTTGCATATTTCTTAAATTGCATTTATTACTGTGACATACAGATCACAGCTAATCAGCATGTTGCTGTAGTAACCTGGTGCTCATATAGGCAGTGGTATTTACCCCCATCCCTCTCTCACAAATACAAGTACACAAACACTAACTCTAACACACACACACATGCACACTAGTCCCTCTACCTGTGCCTATCCTATCTGCCCTACTGTGGTTCCCCCCACCCCTATAATATATTAGGTCCATTATGGCACATATCTGTTAGGCCCTGATGGTCTAGTGTATCCCCTTTCCCTCAAATCATCATTATGATGTCAGTAACATTATGGCACTTTAAAGAGTCACAATAGTGTCTGGTGGTTGCCCTGACTCCTGATCCCATTTATGATGTTGGTGCCTCAAAAAATCATCCCTTGTGTCTATTGCATCTCCCCACTCTCCCCACTTCCCTAATCTCTGCAAGATATTAAGTGCTTTTATGGCACTTTAAAAAATAATCACTGATGTGTAGTGCATTCCTCACACCGATCCCCATTTTACTGTCAGTGCCATTAAAGCACTTGAAAAATAATTTGCGGTGTCTAGTGGTTCCCCTGCCCCCCATGTTCATGTTAGACAGTTGATCACAACCTTTTGGCTAATCTACATGTTCCAGTGATTTCTTGAATTGGTCAGCCTTGTACATGCCTTCATGGAGGCCTTTTCATGGAGAGAGCACAGGGCTAATTAGCATATACCTGCATTATAGCATTAGCATTCAGCATGGCCATAGGACCAGCCCTTTTCTGCGCTGCACATCTTCATAGGTTCATAGGTTTATAGGTAGGTACTAGGCTATTGGCCCTAGGGCTATATAAGCCTAGCCAAAAGTTACCCTGGCTTTCGTCACCCAAGAAAATTATTTTCCTGTGCCATTGTCGAGCAGAGCCACAGAAGTGATCCCCGGGGCGAATTTCCTATCTCCCATCCAATCATCAAGATTTTGAAGAGTGTTAATGAGGAGCTTTGTTTGATATAGATAGATAGCTTGTTCCAGAGTATGGGAAGTCTTTGGGACAGGAATCTATCCCTCCAGCATGTTCTGCTTATTGTGATGACAAGGTTTAGTTCCCTAGAGCATGTAGCTCAGAGGGATTTCTTTAAGTGGAGCATGTCTAAAAGCTCTGGGTTTGACATAGCTTTGTGTGTTAGGCAGAGATATGCAACGGAGTAAATCTGCAGTTTTTTGAGACAGTCTGCGTAGGGCATCTGTTTGAGGCAGGTAATCCCCTTTGCAAGGTATTTCTGTGGCCTTTCCAGTTGTTGTAGATGTCTTGTGAGGTACATCCCAAAAGGGGCATTGTACTCTATAATGGGTCTAATGAGTGATGAGTAGAGGGGAACAATGACCTCTTTTTTCCTGGATGAGAAGCCTTTTGTGATGAGGTGTGAAACGTAGAAGGATTCCCTGACTACTGTGGCGATGTGATTATCAAAGAAGAGACTACTGTCCACCTGTGTCCCAAGGTCTCTGATCATGCTTTTGGTGTTAAGTAGACTACCGCTTATGCGGTAGTTCATGGGTACAGAGTTTTTACCAAAAGGGATGACAATGCACTTTTTGGCATTGAGCTTGAGGCCAAGGCTTTAACACCAGGCATCTGTCTCAGCGAAGCCCTTTTGTAGGATGTCCACATCTTTTGGAGTTTTGATTATGGCTCCTAGTTTGCAGTCATCTGCGAACTTCATTAGCCAAAGACCTTCTGTGTTAGCCTGTACTTCAGAGAAGTAGATACCAAATAGGAGAGGACCCAGGACTGAACTCTGTGGTACTCCACTTGTCACTGGTCTGAAGTTGGATTTGGAGTCTGCTACTTTCACAGTGTGGGTTCTATCAGTGAGCCATTTGGCAACCTCTTCTTGTGACATAGGGATTTACACCTAGTTTAGTGAGTTTATCTATAATTCCAGAGTGGGGGATGGTGTCAAAAGCCTTGGCAAGATCTAGATAGGCTGTGTGAACCAGCTTACCCTCATCTACGGCTTTGGTGACTGCTTCAAAGAAGTCTATCAGGTTTAGGAGACATGATCTGCCTTTTAAAAACCCGAACTGGGTGGGGTTCTGAGTTTGGAGATTACCAATGTCATTGTTTATAAGTTCCATGATGATACGTTCCATAGCTTTGCAGACCATGCTCGTTAGGCTAATTGGGTGGTAGTTTCCGGGGTCTGTGGTGGCTCTCCCTTTGTGGAGTGGGATAACCGCCGCTGTGCACCATTCAGTGGGTGAGGCTATGATTGAACATGGTACTCAGGTGGGGTGCCAGTTTGTTCTGTAGTTCATGTAGAACACAGCCTGGGATTTTGTCAGGTCCCATGGATGCTGCATTCTTGGCTTTGGATAGTGTGATTTTACCTGTGCAGCCGTGATTACAGGAACTTTGCATTCTTCTGGTATAGAGATGGGCCATTTAGGGGATGACAGGGGGGTAAAGTTAGCACTGAACCTATCTGCCAAGATGTTGGCAGTATTAGTTGGTTCTGTATATTTAGTGCCATTGTGCTGTAACTCAGAGCAGATCAGAGTGTTGCCACTGAGATTCTTGACATAGATATAGAATGCTTTGTGGTTGTCTTTAGAGTCAGTGGTGATTTTGTTTTCATAACTAGCTTTGGAGGATTTTATGAGGGATCTCAGCTTCTTGCTGAGGCTGACCAGGGAGTTTCTGCAATCATGGGATTTTACTCTTTTTTGCAACAGTTTCTTTCTTCTGTTGTAGAGTTTGTTTATGGCAGGGGACCACCAGATTGGCTTCCTTTTTTGGAGGATAGCGTCTTCATTCTGTTAGGGATTGCACGATCCATGCACTCGTGTATGTGCTTATAAAGTGCATTTGTTTAGGATTCAGCAGTCATACCTCTATTGTCAGTCAGCATGAGTATCATGAAGTTTGCCACTTCTGTCTTAAGAAGCGTGAAGTTGGCTTTGGAGACATTTTTTACTGTGGTTTCCCTAATGAGGGGTGGGGGAGAGATGTGGATGTCTAGGGTGATTAGCTTGTGGTCGGATCTGACCAAAAAGGAATTGACCTCTGATGTGGAGCACCGGTTGCCCATGTTGGTAATAACCAGGTCTAGGATATTGCTGCCCCTTGCCGGGGTGTGGATAAGTTGATCCAAAGCATTGGAATTTATAAATTCCAGAAAACGTTGAGCACAAGAGTTGGTACATGAGTTGTTTTCCCAGTTAATGGTGGGGTAGTTGAAATCACCCATTATTAGGGTGTTAGGTTGTACCCTAATATTTTCCAGTGTATCAAAAAATGAGAATTGGGAATCCTGAGGCATGGTGGGGGGATCTGTAGCAAGCTGCAATCATGCTAGAGGACCTTTGTGTACACTTTGCTGTACATTAATGAATTTGGCTCCTTAAATTTCAGTGTACCATACTTTAAAACATAAACTGATTCTGCATATTGCAACTGTCTCAAGTTCCCAAACATTTCCATTGTTGGTTACTTCTTAAGATGTTAGTCCTTAGAAGATCACCATCATTAGCATGACATCTTTTAAGATATAGTTCAGCAGTATTGTCTTTCTTCCTATTACATATATATCTCTAATGAGCTCCTGTAGTCGCCTTCTAATTTCCATTTAGTTTCACCTATATAATATAAAATTCAGGAATTCAACAGGAGATAAATCACAGATCCTGTAGCAGTTAAATTGTCTTCTGCTTTCAGATTTCATGCCATTTATATATTTAACCTGACATTCATATAAATATTAAAATGTTGACAAGTGTAAGTGCCATAATGCTGAATATTTGTGAGATTGACATAATATTGATTTCTCATAAAATTATGTATAAGTACATTGCACAAATTTCATCTTCTCCTAACACTTATCTGGCTTTTTTACGTAAATAAGAGTTAGAATCATCTTGCCACAGAATATTGAAGTTTTGGTTTTAAAATTATACCAAGTCACTGGTAGTTATCTAATTCTTAATTACTATTCATTTCTCTTACTTTTTTGTTTATATAGCGTATTACAAAATCCATTGACCTATGATTTTCCCTTGTCATAGTTAATAACTGTTGCCTGTTTTTATTTACACTTTTCCAGTAGGCCCTTTTTACTGTAGTTGTATCGTAAATTCTTGCCAAAACATCCTAGTTATATTATTAGCCTCATTCCTTCTTCTAAAATTATAAAAGCTGTTATTTCCAGATAGTTTATGCCTAGTGTACCAATTATATTATTCCATATTTCATATATGTCTGAAACAACATTTCTGTTTTGACTTTATTTTTGCCATTGGCTTCCTTATCTGTTGTATCATAGGCATCTCCACCTCTTTACTCAAAGCTCCAGATACCAGTGTTTCTGTATATGTTTAAGATGGGAAATTCACCCCTGGGATCACTTCTGTGGCTCTGCTCGACAGGGGCACAGGAAAATAATTTTCTTGGGTGGCGAAAGCCAGGGTACATTTTTTGGCTAGGCTTGTATGGGCCCTAGGGCCGATAGCCTAGTACCTACCTATGAACCTATGAACCTATGTTTTTATTCCTGTCAAGGATATCTCTGCTATCCCATTATGTCTGCTAAACACATCAAGTGTTTACATCTACAACATTTGTTTCCAGATAATCTAGAATTTATGTTCACCTCTTCCTCTGTTCATTTCATAAAAACCTCTACATGAAACTGCTGAATCACCCACAGGCTCAGCTTGTTACATCAACACATGTAATTCTCATCAGACACCCCTTTCTACTGGAGAGTTGAAATATTAACTTTGCTGACTTGCAAAGTGGCTTTTTCTATGCCAGCACTCTTTTGAAACAATATTATTTCTGAAAAAAAAATACAATTTCTGAATCATCAGCATCTCCTAAGGCAACCATTGCTTCTTTGCATTAATGCTGATTCACCATGCCATTTTCTTTCTCAGAATCCCCCACACTAGGAATAACTATGGAAAATTCCCCAATGCCCTGACCAAATTCCCACTTGCCACTATGAATGCGACCACAGGTATCCACTGAAAAAGAAGTCCCTGGTGTAGAGAGACTACCCAAGTCAATGAAGAATGCATAAATACAAAAAAATACATTTTCTTTTCTTTCTAGGATTATAAAGTGTGATGATACCCTTTGACTAAGGCAGCTTATACATTGGCCAATGAATTGGCCTGATAAAATAGTTACAATACTATTAGGTTGCTTTGGCTTAGTATTATGAAATATTAAAATATCTGCACCTACACAATGTCTAATATAAATATTTAAGAATCCCCATTTATATATGCAGGGCATTTAGGGATAATTACTTCTGAGAATGCTCGGGGTTATCAAAAAGTAATACAGAAGCAATTTACAACATGTGCAATGTGCTGTTTCAAAAGACAAATTCTGTTTGAACCTGATTTTGCTTTAAGGAAGAGCCCAGATCATGGCTGAAAAGGATTACATGACTGATCTTACTACTTATTCAATACTATATCTAGATAGATAGGTGGATAGTTAGCTAGCCAGCTAGATATAGCAAAGACAGGGAGGGGGATATGGAAACTTTATAGTTTCTACTCCAAGGATCAACTGGTACCAAACCATTTAAGGCTCCAGTAATCCAGAGAAGAACATACACAGAATATAATTGATTATGGTGGGTTCATAAGAAGAACAGCTTCATCCCCAGCTCGTGTCCAATGGCTATCAGTCCAGTAGAAATTATAGTTAATGAAGATGTAGAAGGTAAAGGCAAAATTGGGTTTAAGTCACCTTTTTGATTATGGAAAAGAAATGTAGAGGTTTTTGATTTATCCAGGAAGCAGTCTTGTCAGTTTCATCAATTATTCCACTGCAGTTAAAGCTGCAATGTTGACTGAGTTTCTGGTAGATGATTAGGTAATTTGAAAAATGGAAGGAGGGCCAGAATTAAGATTTGTTCTCCAGCAAGATGGAAAACATTTGTAAAAAAGCAAAGACATTTAGAAAGATAATATTATTAAGTTTTTATTACATGGTTTGTGATTAATTAAAGCAAGAATGTTAAAATATGCTGAATGGTTTTATTATGCATATCACAAGAATGGTACAAGCTCACCAAAATAAAATGATAGGGTCGGCTACAGGTACCTGCACACTAGCAGCTAGTGACACACCTGCTCAATGCCACTTACTCAAAAAAGTAAATGTTCAATCTTCCACTAGCCTGATCTTCCTTTTCTTCATAACCTTCTCCACACCTGACTCTGTATAACTATATAATTCTACCAGAACCTAAACTCTAACCCTAAAACTCTCACCCAGTTCCCAGCCTGACTCCTCGCTACCTTACCTTAAACCTCTGATCTACCAATCTATCCCTAAATTCCCCTTTCGTTCCTTATACTTAAAACTGTAAACATCCTCCCTAGACCTACATTCCCTAATTGCTCGTTAACCCTAAAACTCCCCTCCCTCTCCATAAACCTAAAACTTTTTCTAAGAGTTAAACTGCCTTCCCAGTCCATAACCTAAAACCTCCCTTGCAGCTCCCTAACCCTAAAATCCCCCTCCATTCCTCCCCATGACTGCTTGCCCAGACTCCTATTTGATTATGAGGGTGAGCAGCTACAAGGGACTTGAGTGCCTGACTTCTAGACAGTGGTTTTCGAGCAATTTGAATGTGTGCATGTAGTTCTCTAAGAATTATATCAGTAGTCTAAAAACATTTTAGGTTTTCTTGTAATAATATGTAGAAGTCTCTTGGTCAGGGAGATATCAGATATGAAGTTAGATTATGTATTTATTAGTGGAAAAAAAAGGTGTTAGCTAGTAGAGTTGGGCTTGCAAAGGCCTATTTCACTAGTTAGAGAGAAATAAGAGATGTAGAGTATATGATTATCACAACATTAAATCAAGCAAATATCTGATAGGGCAACAATCAATGAATGTCTAAAGGTGTGCAAAAGTTGTATTAAAAAAAAATCTTGGAGGGTGATATGGTTCATTGTCCCACCACTGCATGGACCAATAATAAGTTTCCAAGAAGGAAGGAAAATCAAAGAAGTCAGCTCAATAGAATTGTAAATGATTTAAATAAATAAGTTTATCTGAATGTAAAGGGAGCACTTCATAAATAAAATATAGTTGTAAGAGATAAATAAATGTAAGGCTGATGGGGTTCCTGGGTAGGAATAAGTAGACAATAAGGATTTCACCTAGACCAGGAATACCTGGCACCAGTTTTGCTAGAACAAACGGGTCAGTTGGGTAAGGATGCAAGGTCCCACGGGAGCAATAAAAAGACAAAAATAGAAAGACCATTTCAAGTTAATTTTATCTTTGGCTACTTGTTGATAGAACACAACTGAGGCTGAAACAAGGCAACAGAAAACATCTCCACTATGTATTAATATATAGAAACTATGCATTTTGAATATACAAATGCATGTATGAGGAATGCTTTCTCAAATGTAGAATATCAGATGTGACAGGGCATAATCATGACAAAATGATTTGTTTTGGAAAGTGTGCAGAAGTATGCAATTAAGGCACACATTTGTGTTGTTCCAGACACTGAAGTGAGTTTTGAAATGGTGATAACACTGAAAATCCAACTTCAGCATCAGAAAAGGCAAGGGAAGTCAAATTCAGGCAGGTTCACAAGGTGTTTGCCTTACAACCACAAGGTGCAGGGTTTGAGTCTAACAAGGGATAATTGGCTAGGCTTAAAATGGCTTGTAAGCAGTTAGCTTAGTACTAACCTATAATCTTGATGATTGGATGGGTAATAGGAAATTCACCCCGGGGATCACTTCTGTGGTTTTGATTGACAGGGGCACAGGAATATAATTTTCCTGGGTGGCAAATGCCAGGGTACCTTTTTGGCTAGGCTTGTATAGGCCCTAGGGCCAATAGCCTAGTACCTACCTATGAACCTATGAACAAAAGCACTAGGACAATTAGGATCTAATTTGTTCAGTGCAGCAATGAGTTATATTATTCTAACACTAAAACAATAGTTTCAAGTTATGACTTGACTGAGATCCTGCAAGTGCAGTAAAGGCACATCTTATTTAAAATAATTCCCTTAATCATGGAAGATCAGAGGTCCATAGACATCAAAGTCTGATGTGACATGTAACTCAGTTATAGTGGATTTAGACTTGACCTTCTTACAGGACAGCTTATTTAAACTGGCAAAATTGCTGAAGTCTGGTAGCAGTACAAGGACTATTAAATGTTTTGTGTGGAAATAACAAAACTGCACCATATCACATGACACATTACTCCACAGGCATTTACCAGTAGTGCACTAGATAACTGCACCATATCACAGGACACATTACTCCTCAGGCATTTACCAGTAGTGCACTAGATAACTGCCGGATATCACATGATACATTACTCCTCAGGCATTTACCAGTAGTGCACCAGATAACTGCCCCATATCACATGATACATTACTCCTCAGGCATTTACCAGTGGTGCACCAGATAACTGTGCCATATCACATGACACATTACTCCTCAGGCATTTACCAGTAGGGCACCAGATAACTGTGCCATATCACATGACACATTACTCCTCAGGCATTTACCAGTAGTGCACCAGATAACTGTGCCATATCACATGACACATTACTCCTCAGGCATTTATCAGTAGTGCACCAGATAACTGTGTCATATCACATGACACATTACTCCTCAGGCATTTACCAGTAGTGCACCAGATAACTGCACCATATCACATGACATATTACTCCTCAGACATTTACCAGTAGGGCACCAGATAACTGACCCATATCACATGACACATTACTCCTCAGGCATTTACCAGTAGTGCACCAGATAACTGCACCATATCATATGACACATTACTCCTCAGGCATTTACCAGTAGTGCACCAGATAACTGTGCCATATCACATGACACATTACTCCTCAGGCATTTATCAGTAGTGCACCAGATAACTGTGTCATATCACATGACACATTACTCCTCAGGCATTTACCAGTAGTGCACCAGATAACTGCACCATATCACATGACATATTACTCCTCAGACATTTACCAGTAGGGCACCAGATAACTGACCCATATCACATGACACATTACTCCTCAGGCATTTGCCAGTAGTGCACCAAATAAGTTCAGCCTGTTTCTAAGTGATTACTTTTTCCTGGATCCTTGAGGAGAATGATATGTGAATTGTTTCAGGCCATCATCTGTCATATATAACTAATCCTAAAGGTAAAACAAATATGCTTTTTTTATCTGAAAGTATCTATTTTCGTTCTTTATATCTGAAAGTAACTTGTGAAAAAGAGGACTTGGATCACCATTTTCCATGTTAATTTATGAACAGTCAGCAGTTCCTGAAATTCTGCATCATAAATTAGTTCTGAAGGTTGATTTATAAGAGTAAAAATATAGTCCTGATACCACTGGAATGGGTAGAGCAGCTGGTATTCAAATTAAACATAAAATCACTTTAAATATGGATGCCAGTAATATAATATATAGTCATCAAAACTGATGACTTTAAATACTTTCTGTTAGTAGTTTCTTTGTCATGGTTGAAGTATTATGCACTGGGGACCTCAGAGGAACCAGGAAGTGCTTTGGTTTTGTACAAACAGACCTTGATTCCATTGAAAAACAGTTTAATTTAACAAAAAAGATTAGAACTTAGGTTATCATATATATGGGCTAGTCAACTGCATGCACTCAAACAGTGTTATGTTCCATCGTACCTCAAATGTTGATTATTGGCTGAGAAACACCTGTGGTTCTAAGCTTGAATGCTGCCTGTGTAAGAATATATTATTAGGTAAGCTTCATAACATGTTATACTCCACAACCACATAACCCATGTTGGACAGATTCCTGGCTGCAAAAGACTCAATTGATTCAACATTTAGCCACATATACAAAACTCGGTTTGTGTGCATTATGTGTGTGTGCATGCATCTGTGCATGTGTGTGCATCTGTGAATGTGCACGTGTGCATCTATGTGTATGTACGTGAGACAAAGAGAAAGAGTGTGTCATGTATGACATGCTTGAGGCAAGATCATCTGATGCTATATTGTAAACTACAAATACAGTGGCACTGTGTGCAGTATGCTGGCACCAGATGCCAGAGTTATGGTTTTCAAGATAATGTTGCATGTATGCACTGATACATAATTACTGTATTATAATTACTACAGTGTTAATATTGTTATTTTACCTCTGTAAGTAGTCAGTATTACTTAAACTGCAAGATTTAATTCTATCTGCTCTGATATTTTATGTATTTTTTCTAGCAAACTTTTAAATTGCATGCAATAATGTATGTTCCTGTATTAGGCATACAGTCCTTTAGGAATTACTCCATAACTCTATAATTTAACTATAATGATGTATACATTTGCAAGGTGATAGTAGTGCAGAATATACTTTAAGCACATTTTCTGTGTTATTGGAGACTGCCTGTTAGCTATGTTACTCCTAGCCAAGATGAGAATGCATCTATTCAAGGAATTTACATCATTCTCAACCATTCTGACAGCCCTTACCACATGTATAACAAATAAAACCACATCATTTTTTTTTCTTTGTGAATTCTGTAGCTCCAAAAATGAGCTTGGATTCTTGTAAATTAGCAGACATTTTCCTGTACTGAACATTTTTATTTGCCTAACAATTTCCAGATATATTGCTCTGTCAGCACACTTATAGTTAACACACACATTACAAACAACTTAATGAAACAAACTCCAAGTAATGAAAAAACTAGAGGTAATACATTCACAGGATGGATAAAGTCCATGTTACACCCCCCAAAAAAATAAAATAATATACAGTATATCTATATCTATCTATAGATAGATAGATAGATAGATAGATAGGATATATATATATATATATATATATATATATATATATATGTATATATATATATATATATATATATAATAGATACATGCTTGTGTCTGTGTGTGTGTGTTTATGAATGTGTGTGCATGTGTGTGTGTGTGTGTGTGTGTGTGTGTGTCTGTCTGTCTGTCTATGTATATATATATATATATATATATATATATATATATATATGTGTGTGTGTGTGTGTGTGTGTATATAGCAACTCTATGAGCACACAATCACTAGGAACAAAGAAATATGTCAAAAGAAAATAAATAACTAGAAATTATTTCCTATGGGGAAAATGATCTAGGACTTAACTTTGTCAAGATGAACTCAACCAGATCATCCAATTTAAGCTTGATGAGGTGTAAGGATACCATGCACTCAAGATGTACGCATGAAGTTATAAGAAAAAGTCTTATTTAAATACCAAATTAAAACTGTTGAAAGATACAACCTACAGATACACATACTGGATGAGTTAATGCAGTCATAAAATAATTTAGCAAATAGGGGTATACTAATATATTACAAAACAGTTTATCTACCTCTTTTCCTCGATAAACACACAAGGAGAATATTAACGTCTAGTATTACTTATATGTCCTATCCATTAGTGCAGCTGCAGAGAATGAATGAGGACTGTTGTGTAAAATTCTATTAAAACAACATGACATGCTTTTAGTATAAAACAAAAGTCCTGAAAACAAACAAAAAAAAAATATCTAGCAGATGAACCACCATAGGGTTCTTGAACATTTTCACCAAAACTTTATTTTAAAACAATCCATAAAACAGTGAGTGCTCTTATTCCAAATATTTAGAAGATCATCAGAACTTCAGTTTAGGAGACACAGTTTGGGAAAAACAGTGTAGGTAGTACAGGCAGTCTTTAGTTTTTTATTCATACTGTGATGTAGGATCAACTGACTTTGATAGCATTAAGACTAAAATGCTTAACACCAGAGTACCGATGCCAATCCTTCAATAGGATAATCACAAGCATTCATCTCTTAGGCAAACACTAGAAAAGGCATATATGTATATATACATATGTATATATAGAGATATATATGTTTCATCAAATACTGAATGCTCAGAAGAGAGAAGAAACAGCTATCCCTTCAGATCAAATCTAAAATGATTGAAAACAAAAAAATAAAAAAATAATTTTTACTGTTCCTCCACAACGTCTACATACCAACTTCAAAATCACAAAACAGCTGGGTAAGGGCAAATTCCCTGACACTGCTGCAATGCAATCGCACACAAAAAGCATTCAGCTAAACCACCATTAAGAAGAATGTCCACTCATATGCTATGTTTGCTCTTTTGACCTGTAACCTTAGAAGTATGACATAATAGCAAACACACAAATGTTTCAATGCCAAAATCTGGAAATCTCAATCCTACAAGATTGAACCTCAAAATAATGAAAATCAAAATCAAAAAGAAAAGTGTGTATCATGCATGGAGATGAAGCTTCTCTACACCCCCTCCTACTAATTATATGTACCAACTCCAAGACTGTACTACTGTAGGGAGGGGAAAAATCCCACTGCACACAATATCCTGCAAGAAGCAACCATCATTTTCCAAAATAATGATTTTGATCAAAAATGTCCTTAGCAAAGTGGTTTGACTAAAGGACTGGAACCCATATCAATCTATCTATATGTATGCATTTATGTGAGATGGACAGATAGATATCAGCAAGGACTAATGATCACAATTGTTTATTGTTGTATCATACTTAATATGTTATATTTAGCCAGTTGCCATATAAAGCAAAGAATATAATAAACATTAGTTTTATTTGGAGTTAACAAGCAATTTAGAGATAAGAATTGGAGACCTCATCAGAAGATGACTGCATATCACACCGAGCTGTAGTGAATAAAACCAGTAATCATCTAATGTAATCTCCAACTTTAGTTTCTTTACTAGTCAAGGCTCTAGTCATCTGCAGTATGGAGCTTGCTGAATTATCAGATTTGCTTGTTGTTAAGCACTATAGCATACTGCTTGGATGTAGAACTTCAGGCTCGGACTGAGGATATATTAGTATAGAAAGTGGGGCAGTACACCTCGCCTTATGGCTCAGATGCTTTGATCCCTTGAAATAAATCTTCATTGATTTCAGTAGCTTATACTTGATTTTTACTGCATACTAGATCATTGATGAAATGTGACAATTCAGAACAGGTCATGTTTAGTTGCAGTGTCTGACAAATTCGACAATGATTGCTCATGAGAATTCAAAAATGTGCATGCTGATTGGTCAGCCCAAGCAGCACGCCTGCTGTAAATCGAGAATATGCCAATAGAGAAAATAACAAAGGCAAGGGTATATTTCCAAAATCAAGCTTTATAAACTGATAAACATTAGCGCTTTCGGACACTGCCAATATGTAATCTTCTTCAGACAAATATTTACCTCAAAATCGTAAAATTTATAACAACTCCCCCGGTGACATCATGACACCACAGTAAATATTAAAGACACATTTATATTATTTTATTTTATTTTATTTTACATTTATTGACTGGGATAGTCCGACTGGATGCATGTCCATTTTCTGTGGAGGCCCGGGGAGAAAAGCTCCAAGGGTAAGCAGATACAGCATTACATAATACCAGAATTACATATTACAAACAGACTATTTACAGTGATTACATAAGTAAGCAAGTTAAACAAGTTCCACAGGTTAGAGTTAATCCCGAGCATAAGTCAGGATGAAATTAAATTACACAGTAAGATGGTTAACAGATTTTTACACATTCTAGAGAGAGTTAGCCAGGCTTGATACAGTGACATAGCCAGTTAAGTGTCAAATGTTGTTTGAGTCTAGTTTTAAATTGACCTAAGGTGGAAAGTAAGGTAATATCAGCTGGAAGAGAGTTCCACAGTCTACTTACAGAGTTTGCAAGGAGAGAGTCAACAGCTGTGTTATTAATTTTGCTAGTCTGAATTAGTCATTTGTTAGAGGATCGAAGCAGTCTAGGATTGTTATAGGGGGTGATAATATTTTTAAGTGCAGGAGTATTGTCCGGATTATAGAGGATTTTATAGGCCATAATCAATTGGTTATACTGGATTAGGCTGGGTAGTTCAAGCCTCCCAAGCTGATTTAGATTGATGCAATGATATGTCCTAAAAGGCAACCCAGTGGCAAACCTGGCAATGTGGTTGTAGCAAATTGAGAGTTTGTTAAGGACAGTCTTGTTTAAATTCGAGAGTAGAGGGGATGCATACAGAAGGGTTGAAAGAAGGTGAGAGCGAGCTATGGCAATTTTAGCTGGAGGGGTTAGGAAGGCTTTTATTCTGTAAAGTGACCCTAGTTTTTTTAGTGATGGTTTTGATAGTTTGGTTAACATGTAGGTCGAATTTTAGATTGTTATCTATGATGACACCTAATAGTTTTGTAGAGGGGTCAGGGGAGATTATTGTGCTATCATTTGAATTTATGGTAAAGGTGAAAGCAGTAGACCTACGTATTGGTGAAAATAACAGCATTTTAGTTTTTTTGGGATTTAGGATCAGACGACGTTCAGAAATCCAGTTTTCTATTGTATTAAAGGTGGTCTGGGTAGCTGACCATAACTCTTTTGGAGATGTGGCTGAGCAAATCAGAGTAGAGTCATCCGCATATTGGATACAGCTGACTTTTGGGATGACAGTATAAAGGTCATTAATGAAGATGGAGAACAGCAAGAGCCCTAGTATAGAGCCTTGTGGTACTCCAAGGGTGTTAGGTAGAAGGTTAGAGAGTTTGTTCTGCCAGAGTACAGCCTGCTGTTGACCATTCAGGTAGGATTGAAACCATTGAAGGGCTCTAGTATCTAGACAGAATGTTTGCAGGGTGTGGATTAAAAGCTGGTGATCAACCATATCGAATGCCTTGGAAAGATCCAAGAAGAGGGCTGAGGATATATAATTATTGTTGCGATTATGGTTTATGGTGTTGGTAAAGGCTAGGATAGCTGAAGTAGTGCTGTGATGAGGACAGAAGCCATGCTGAGTGTCTGCCATAAGGTGATTCTGGATTAGGTGGTGCATGAGTTGTCTATGAATACATTTTTCCATAATCTTTGCAAGTGGAGAGAGTATAGCTATTGGTCAGTAATTGGAGAATTCAGTAGAGCTGCGCCCTTTGTGAAGTGGGATTACATAGGATATTTTCTAGATGGTGGGAATTTTAGCTTCTACTATGGTTCAATTGGTTAGTATTGAGACGGGGTAAGCAATAGCATCAACTGATTTTTGTAGGTACTTGGCAGGGAGCTGATCAGCAGAAAGTGTAGTGGGTTTTAATTTTATGATCATGGTACAGATAAGTGAAGTGGTGACTGGTTGGAAAATGAACGCGAGTAGGTTTCTAGGGTTGGTACTATCAAGAAGAGGGAGCTAGATAGGGCTTGAATTGTCTCAGTAAAGAATCAGTTAAAACTGTCAGAGATATCTTCAGGGGTTTTATCAATAGTAGCAGCAGGATTGGGGTTGAAGTATGTCCAGGATGTAGTAGATTATTTAAACCTGCCCAAAACTTCTGAGGGTTATTTTGATTTACTGTCTCTAAATTACAGTAGTATTGTTTTTGTCTTGTAAAATGGATTTTTTAGTTTAGTTCCTGGATTGCCTGTATCAATGTGATCTTGGGGGTCTTTAGAAGAATGCCATAAAACCCATGGTTTGTTTCTAAGGGTAATTTTGAGTTTAGACTCTTTAGAAAGCCATGGCACAGTTTTTGCCTTTGTTCTCTTTGAATGAACAGGTGCATGCAAATCCAGGATCTCAAGGAATTTGTTGTTAAAGTATGCTACTGCTTCCTCTAAGGGGAGGTGTTTTAGAATAGACCAATTACATGAGTTTAGTTCTTGTTGGAATTTGGAGGGTCAAAGTTTTTAATTTTTCTAACCTTTCTGAGTAAGGGTTGTTGGGAATTAATGGCTTTGTGCTTAATTACATATGTGAGAAGGTGATCGCTTAGCCCATCAGGGAGGGTACCAGAGGTGTACAGTTGGGTGTGACTAT
Organism: Protopterus annectens; assembly: GCF_019279795.1. Taxonomy (NCBI): domain Eukaryota; kingdom Metazoa; phylum Chordata; order Ceratodontiformes; family Protopteridae; genus Protopterus; species Protopterus annectens. The sequence goes on from NC_056732.1 coordinate 458,503,178, forward strand.
TTATGAGTACCCAGTCAAGTATGCTTTCTTTTTGGTTGGGTTTACCTATCCTGGTAGGGGTGGATATGATTTGTATAAATGCATGCAGGTTAATATGGGTGGTTGGGGATTCTGAGGAACAAGTGCCCCCAGTCTAATTTAAAGTCTCCAAGAAGTAGGGTTTCTTGGGGGTAGTGACATGATAGCCAGTGCAGGATATCTTCAAGTGTAGATATATTGTTACCTGGGGGAATGTACATACAGATGATATTAATGTGTTTATTGTTATTAAGTTGCAATTTGGTGGCAAGAAACTCTGAGTTATTAATCTGAGGTGGTTGTATTACATTTATGGTGACATTCAACTCAGATTTATAGAGTGCAGCTACCCCACCCCACCCCTTCCTGGAAGCACGATCCAGCCTGTGTATGTTGTACCCAGGTGGTAACACTTCATTGTCTGTAGTGTTAGGTTTTAACCAGGTTTCCGATAAACAGAGAATCTCAGGGGAGTGGACATCCAGAAGTGCATGCAATTCATGTACCTTGTTATCAATGCTTCTAATATTGAGATGACAGGCTAGGACAGAGTTAGTTGGCCTATTAATTGTAGGTTTGCAGCTTAGATTGCAAGTAGAGGGGGTATGTGTATCTGAAGTGGGTGGGCCAGGGTTGGGGTGAATATCACCACCAAGTATTAGGTTAAGTCTATACTTGGTGATGAACTTCAGGAATTTGTTGATTAGTTTGTGGTACTGTTTGGATCTAGAGCTAATGTGCCTTGGGTTGAGATGTTGATAGACTGAACAAGATGCTGGATAGGACCTAGTACTGTAAGTATGGTTGAAGATGGGAGTGTTTACAGCTGGGGTGATAGTATGGCCTTTTGGGACCTGAAATCCCATGAGAAACTGGTTTTCATACAAGGTAAGGAGCTATGGTGTGAACAAGAGGGGTAGTAAAGAGGAGTATATCATTATCTGTGATTCAGCTAGTGAGTTAAGGAACTGTTTTACCTGGTGATGCAACACCAGAAGATAGAGTGGTGAGGTAAAGGTACTGGAAGGGGGATGGGAGAATGCCAGATGAAAGCTAATAGGTGCTATTGAAATGTAGGTAGAAGAATGGGGGTGGAAGGAATTATCCCAGATGAAAGCAGATCTGAAAAGTGGGGGAGTGGCTATAGTACTATAAATTTAGAGGTACCGGGGGTGGGAAGGAATTGGGGGCAGGAAGGGGAGCGAAGAGAGCCCGAGCATAGTGAGGGCAAACATAGCGGAGCTATTGCAGTTTACAAGGTTTCCTAAGGTGTCCTAAAGCTATAAGGTAAGTATTACAGTTCTTAATGTAAAAGTCAGTTTACTTAAGTTACAGGGGAAGGAGGCAAACACTCAAGTAGAAAAAAGAGCCCTATGGCTGACCAAAATGGTGACCTGCTTAATTAAACAGCACTGTAAGTGAAAGCTTAACAAATGCTTTTTGTGTGCAACCTACTCTGCTTAAATGCTGAGAGAAACTGATTTTGTTATGGTGACCAATTGCAGTCCTCTAGACTCCGTTTTGTAGGTAAAATGTAGAGTTCAAGTAGGAAAAGAGAAGAGCAGAGATTTTAGAGTAAGCATAAAGGCAACAACAGTCAGTTATTTTATAATAATACATTCAGAAAGGTTTGAGGGTGGGGGGGTAAAGTAGCACACTTCAGAATGAACTAAGATTTATAGCTAAGAAACCTAAGCAAGCAAGCAATGCAGTAAATAAATGCTTGCCAGATTTTAAAGATATACCAGAAAAACTAAATCAATTGTTCACAATTGTACCACTGGAAAATTGTCAGCAAAAGCACTTCAGGTATAGCTAGCCCAAGTTATTCAAGTCATAAAAGCATTTCTTCAATGTGTGTGTGCAATTTAAACATTAAAAAACACATGTAGCAAGTAGGAGCTCTGATTATACACTTTCTCTAGGTACAGGTTCAGTTTAAACACAGATATTACCACAGAAATTCAGTAAAGTCACTGCTACTTATAGAGCCTCTGCAAAAAATAGAGCAGTCTGTGCAGAATCAGAATTTAGCAGCAGGTCATTCAGTTACACAAAAAACAGTAAAAGATCCATACAATGAAGAAACTTACACTAAGTCACACCAGGTCAGCCAAGGGGGGAAGAGAGAGGGAAATCCGAAGCACCTAAATTTGAAAATGATGCCTGTACTGAATTGTAGCAGTTTAACCTGTTTGAGGAAAGAGGGGGGTGGGGGAAAAGAGAAGGCAGTGGGAGTGGTTACAAGGAATACCCTGATTGACTCAAGACACCACACCAGAGATAAGTTGAATGTAAGCGCCTAAAATCTGCACCCAGCACATTAATGTTATTTGCACTCAGCACTTTAATTTTAATGTTAGTTAAAATTTAAAGTATGAAATACATACAAATACAAAAAATATCTCAATGGAATAGTAATTAAAACCAACTTGGGAGATTATCTCCCAAGAGATTTTCTTTTTAAAACACATTTAATAAAACAAAAATCATTCAATCCCGGAAAGGCAAAGGCATTAAGCATCAACTGCCAATAAAGTTCTTTCTCCTCAAGAAGTATTTGCCATGGCCCACTACGGGGTGTCTGTTTTACTTGTTCAATGATAAAGTACCAAAAACAGTGTCCAGGGTTTATGAGCACATGTTTAGCTAAAGCGTTGCTCTCATTACATTTAGTAATGCTATATTGGTGCTCATAGATTCGCTGTTTAAAATATCTCTCAGTTTTACCAATATAAAACACTGGACACGCTTGGCACTTTGCAACACAGACAACCCCATAGGTATTATAATTGAACTTACCCTTGATTTTATCATTCAAAAAAAGGAGGTAGTCTCAGAAACAAACTTACAACAGTTACAACTCCCACATTTCCGCATTCTGGCATTATAAGGGATAGTAGGCAGTTTAAGTTCTAACATATTCTTTAAATTCCTACCCCTTTTAAAAATCATTCCTAACTTGTCAGGTAACTTTGACCGGATTACTTGATCTTTACCCAAAACAAACCAAAAATTCTTCAAAATGTCTTTCAGGTAGTAAAATTTCAGGGAAAATGTCGTAATGAACTTTAAAGCATAAGTCTCTGGTTCACTATTTATACATACTGAGGATTCAATATCAAAATTCTCATCCCTCATATCTGTCTGATTTGTGTTGTTCAAGATGGGTTTAAACCATCCAAAATTTCTCTTATGTACTACTTCTCCAACAATTTCATCACCCAAGGCAATAAGGTAATCCTTCTTAATAAACATGTCTCTTAATGTTTCACATTCATCCCAAAAGTCCAGATCCAAACTAACCATTCTTGCAGCCCTCACTATCTGTCCTTCAAAATTCCCCCTTTTTACATGAAATGGATGTAAACTGCTAAAGTGTAGGAATGAATCTGAATATGTGGGTTTATGAAAAATCTTAGCTATATAACATTTTCCTACAATATCTTTCCTTAAACACACATCCAAATAAGAAATTGTCTCAGTATTAAAGTCAGAAGTGAAATTTAAAAAAATAGTCGAGACAGACATGTATTCTAACAGGTCTAAAGCTTTGTTCTGCTCACCATTTAAAATAATAAAAATATCATCCAAGAAGTGTGTGTACCATATCACTTTTTGTTTAAAAAGTGGGTATTCAAATAAAATGTATTTTTCCCACCATACCATTATGCAATTCGCAAAGCTACCCCCCCCCCCACACACACACACACTGGAAGCCCATGGTAACACCAGTTTTTTGGAGATAATAATCACCATTAAAAATGAGATAATTGTTGGTTAAAACAATGTCCAACAAATATTCAATAAAATCTATCTCATCACTTGGTACATTTTTATAAAGTAAAAGCTTTCTAACCCATTCCATACCCAAAGACTGGGGTATTACAGAATAAAGGTCTCTAACATCAATGGTTAGGAAATGGTAGTTATCATTAAACACAAATCTGTTTAAAGAATTTAAAAAGTCCCATGAGTCCTGACATATCTGTTTTTCATACACTAAATACTTTTTCAATTTCAAGTCAACAACTTTAGCGCATCCATATGTCATGCAATTACTGCCATTGATTATAGGTCAAAAATGAGGGTTCTGTAAATCCTTGTGGATCTTAGGTAATCTGAACATGACAGGGGTCACAGGAGAAACCATACTGAGAAAGTTGCACAAATCAATGTCAATTCTTCCTTCGATAAACAGTTCATTAATAAAAAATTGAACTCTTCTCATTGCCCCATGATACTCATTTATGGACACTTTTTCATATGTTGCAGTATTTAAAATCTGTAAAATTTGTTTATTATATTCAGTCTCATCAATAAAAATCAAGCCCCCTCCCTTGTCGAGTTTAAAAACTCGAATATTCTGTGACCGCAACAAATTCAGAGCTTTCAACTCACTAGATGAAATGTTTGGTTTAAAATAAAGTCCTAACTGTTTATTGAGCAAAGCTCTAATATTTGTTTCACATAATCTCTCGAAGGTAGATAAAGCATTGTGTAAAGGAGGGTTAACAGTACTGGAAACCCTAAAATTATTGTTAAAATTGCCAAGGTTCCCAAAAAGGATTTTTAAATTTAACTTACGTATAAACAATTTCAAATCAAGTAGAGTTTCAGCAATGTCAGCTCTCCTCGAAGGAACAAATGATAATCCTTTCAAGAGTAATCCAATTAACTCATTAGGTGGATCAAACTTGTGTAATTAAAATTTTTTAAATCCTTCGTAGCATTTGTAAAAATCCGTAACTTCGTGTGGGCCTGTTGCACATCTGGAATATCAAAATTGTTATTAGAATGTGTCACAATTAATTATGACGTTTGTTGTTCCTCTTCCTCGATGGATTCTGTGTATTTTCATTGTAGAGGTTCGACCTTTCCGTGAAACATGCTGGTATCCCTGTTGACCATCTTGAAAATCCTGTTGACTTTGGTTGTTGTTGTTCTTATTGAGTCTCTCCCTCTGTTTTACTCCATTTCGGTTAATGTCTGCTTCAAAATCGTCCCTAGGAGTGTCATCAGAAATCGGCTCTTCTGATTGAAAAGAGCCGCTAGCTGACTCTTTAACTAGTCCAGTAGTGTTAACAAATGTTTTGGTGTTATCAGCAGGAGGAAGGGGATAGGTGGACCAATTAGCATAGTCATGCCTATCTCTTTCTAATTTTTTACATTTGTTTTCCTTCATTTTTGCCAGCATGTTCTCAATGCTAGTGAATGTGTGGCAAAAATCATATTTATAACAGAAAAAGTCAGTGTGATTTTTAATACGTTCTTCCAATGGAATAAGCTCATTTTTCAACCGTTCCATCTCCTCATTGTAATATTTAATAAGGAGCTTTAAATAATCATGACTGTTGATCAAACAGTTTTAACAATTCTAAATGTAAGGGAGAGTTGCAAATTAAGTCTGTTGGATATTTCCATTGGCGAAGCCCCTTGGGGATCAAACAAAGTCTAATACATTGATTAAGATAGGGCACCTCAAGTTGTAATTTGTTGAATTTAAAAAGTTTTGTATCAAACAATTTGAGGTCATCTACTAGAAAGATATTACTTTCACCGTTATGAAGTCCTGTAGTACCATTGTTGTTTTCTGTACTAAGTAAAACGGGCTCATTAAGACAGTTCATTAAAGAAGGGGTAGAAATGTTGTTCAATCCAATATTCATTAAATTCTCACCCACATTTTCAGTCCTTAGAGTACCGGTTCCTTTTTGAACCAGAGTTCGGTTCTCAGTCCAGGAACTATTTATTTATTTATTTTATTTATTTTACATTAGTTAACCGGGGGTGTCTGGCTGAGCCAAAAAGGCGCTTTTTCAGCAGAGGCCCGGGGAGAAAAGCTCCATAAAGAAAAATTACAGACACATTTAGTTTTTAGACATGATCAGTATACACACAAATTACAAGAGACATGTTTTCACAGTGGTATGCGGCACATAAACAGTTACAGTGGAGAGAACAAACAAAAAAATATTAATTTTAAAAATAAAGGTAATTAATAGATTTGTGGTGTACAGCTGAAATTTGGAACATAGGTAGAATACGTACATAGTACACAGGTACAGTACATGCATTGTAGATTAGCCAGTGTTTGTGAGTAAGATTGAAAACTATTATCAAGTGCTCTAGATTTTGTATGTATGTGTTATCTGCTTTCACTAGCTTCGGGAGCAATCATGGCACTGCCAACTTTCCTTGAGATGTTGCCTGATGAGGTCTTTAAAGGAGGCTTTGGATGATGTTACCTCAAAATGGTAAAATTTATAACAACTGACAAGTTAGGAATGGTTGTTAAAAAGGGTAGGAATTTAAAGAATATGTTAGAACATAAAACACCTACTATCGCTTATAATGCCAGAATGTGGAAATGTGGGAGTTGTAACTTTTGTAATTTTGAGACTACCTCCTTTTTTTTGAATGATAAAAATAATAAAATCAAGGGTAAGTTCAATTGTAATATCTATCGGGTTGTCTATGTTGCAAAGTGCCAAGTGTGTCCAGGGTTTTATATTAGTAAAACTGAGAGATATTTTAAACAGCGAATCTATGAGCACCAATATAGCATTACTAAATGTAATGAGAGCAATGCTTTAGCTAAACATGTGCTCATAAATCCTGGACACTGTTTTTGGTTCTTTATCATTGAACAAGTAAAACAGACACCCCGTAGTGGGCCATCGCAAATACTTCTTGTGGAGAAAGAACTTTATTGGCAGTTGAGGCTTAATGCCTTTTCCTTTCCAGGATTGAATGATTTTTGTTGTATTAAATGTGTTTTATAAAGAAAATCTCTTGGGAGATAATCTCCCAAGTTGGCTTTAATTACTATTCCATTGAGATATTTTTTGTATTTGTATGTATTTCATGCTTTAAATTTTAATATACATGTGCCTTTAATATTTAATTTGATGTCATGATGTCACTGGGGGAGTTGTTATAAATGTTACCATTTTGAGGTAAATATTTGTCTGAAGAAAGTCACGTATTGGCAGTGTCTGAAAGCGCTAATGTTTATCAGTTTATAAAGTTTGATTTTGGAGTATACCCTTGCCTTTGTTGTTTTTTCAGTTTGTCTTTGATTTTTTTTGCTTTTTTGGAGTTTTTGAATATGGCAAGTGGTAGCTCCACTAATTCTTTACCTTTGTTCTCTCAAGAGAACTCTCTTTCTCCTACCAAGGTGAATACCATAGGAAGTTTGACTATTGTTCTACAACAATTGACATCTAGAGCTGATGCTCTGTCAGCTAAATGGATCCTTTTATTCCTCTCCCATGTCTCCCATGTGGACAAGTGAGAACCACAATGAGCACCAATGGAGCTTCTTTTATTAGTTCTTGCTCCCTTAATATTCCATCTAGTTCCTGGACTGAGAACCAATCTCTGGCTCAAGAAGGAAGCAGTACTCAAAGGACTGAAAATGGGGGTGAGAATTTAACGAATATTGGATTGAACAACATTTCTACCCCTTCTTTAATGAACTGTCTTAATGAACCTGTTTTACTTAGTACAGAAAACAACAATGATACTACAGGGCTTCATAACGTTGAAAGTAATAACTTTCTAGTAGATGACCTCAAATTCTTTGATACAAAATGTTTAAGTTCAAGAAATTACAACTTGAAGTGTCCTATCTTAATGAATGTATTAGACTTTGTTTGATCCCCAAGGGGCTTCGCCAATGGAAATATCCAGCAGGCTTAATTTGCAACTCTCCCTTACATTTAGAATTGTTAAAACTGTTTGATCAACAGAGTTGTGATTATTTAAAGCTCCTTGTTAAATATTACAATGAGGGGATGGAACGGTTGAAGAATGAACTTATTCCGTTGGAAGAATGTATTAAAAATCAATTTTTATGTTATAAATATGACTTTTGCCACATTTTCGCTAGCATTGAGAACACACTGGTGAAAATGAAGGAAAACAAATGTAAAAAGCTAGAAAGGGATAGGTGTGACTATGCTAATGGGTCCGCCTATCCCCTTCCTCCTGCTGGTAACACCAATACATTTGTTAACACTACTGAATTAGTTAATGAACCAGCTAGCGGCTCTTTCCAATCAGAAGAGCCGATTTCTGATGACACTCCTAGGGACGATTTTGAAGCGGATATTAACTGAAATGGAGTAAGACGTAGTGAGAGACTCAATAAGGACAACAACAACCGGAGTGAACAGGATTTTCAAGAGGGTCAACAGGGATACCAGCGTGTTTCGCAGAAAGGTCGAACCTCGAACAACCAAAATACACAGAATCCATCGAGGAAGAGGAACAACAAATGCCACCGTTAATTGTGACAAATTCTAATAACAATTTTAATATTCCAGATGTGTAACAGGCCCACACGAGGTTACAGATTTTTACAAATGCTATAAAGGATTTAAAAAATTTTAATTACACAAGTTTGATCCACCTAATGAGTTAATTGGATTACTCTCGAAAGGATTATCATTTGTTCCTTCGAGGAGAGCTGACATTGTTAAAACTCTACTTGATTTGAAATTGTTTATATGTAAGTTAAATTTAAAAATCCTTTTTGGGAACCGTGGCAATTTTAACAATAATTTTAGGGTTTCCAGTACTGTTAACCCTCCTTTACACAATGTTTTATCTACCTTCAAGAGATTATGTGAAACAAATATTACAGCTTTGCTCAATAAACAGTTAGGACTTTATGTTAAACCAAACATTTCATCTACTGAGTTGGAAGCTCTGAATTTGCTGCAGTCACAGAATATTCGAGTTCTTAAACTCAACAAGGGAGGGGGCTTGATTTTTATTGATGAGACTGAATATAATAAACAGATTTTACAGATTTTAAATACTGAAACATATGAAAAGGTGTCCATAAATGAGTTTCATGGGGCAATGAGAAGAGTTCAATTTTTTATTAGCGAACTGTTTATCAAAGGTAGAATTGTCATTGATTTGTGCAATTTTTTCAGTATGGTTTCTCTGGTGACCCCTGTCATGTTCAGATTACCTAAGATCTACAAGGATTTACAGAACCATCATTTTTGACCTATAGTCGATGGCAGGAATTGCATGACATATGGATGCACTAAAGTTGTTGACTTGAAATTGAAAAAGTATTTAGAGTCTGAAAACCAGATATGTCGGGACTCATTGGACTTTTTAAATACTTTAAATAGAGTTGTGTTTAATGAAAACTACTATTTCCAAATCATTGATGTTAGAGACCTTTATTCTGTAATACCCCAGTCTTTGGGCATGGAATGGGTTAGAGAGTTTTTACTTTATAAAAATGCACCAAGTGAAGAAATAGACTTTATTGAATATTTCTTGGACATTGTTTTAACCAACAATTATCTCATTTTTAATGGTGATTATTATCTCCAAAAAACTGGTGTTGCAATGGGCTCCCTGTGGGGGGGGGGGCTTTGCAAATTGCATAATGGCATGGTGGGAAAGAGACATTTTATTTGAATACCCAGTTTTTAAAGAAAAAGTGATATGGTACACATGATTTTTGGATGATATTTTTATTATTTTAAATGGTGAGCAGAACACAGCTTTAGAACTGTTAGAGTACATGTCTGTCTCGACTATATTAAGTTTCACTTCTGACTTTAATACTGAGACAATTTCTTATTTGGATGTGTATTTAAGGAAGGATATTGTAGGAAAATGTTATATAGCTAAGATTTTTCGTAAACCCACATATGCAAATTCATTCCTACACTTTAGCAGTTTACACCCATTTCATGTAAAAAGAGAGATTTTTAAAGGACAGATAGTGAGGGCTGCAAGAATGGTTAGTTTGGATCTGGACTTTTGGGATGAATGTGAAACATTAAGAGACAAGTTTATTAAGAAGGATTACCCTAGTGCCTTGGGTGATGAAATTATTGGAGAAGTAGTAAAAAGAGAAATTATTGTGGATGATTTAAACCCATCCTGAACAACACGAATCAGACAGATATGAGGGATGGGAATTTTGATATTGAATCCTTAGTATGTATAAATAGTGAACCAGGGACTTATGCTTTAAAGTTCAGTACCACATTTTCCCTGGATTTTTACTACCTGAAAGACATTTTGAAGAATTTTTGGTTTGTTTTGGGTTAAGATCAAGTAATCCGGTCAAAGTTACCTGACAAGTTAGGAATGATTTTTTTTAAAAGGGGTAGGAATTTAAAGAATATGTTAGAACATACACCTCCTACTATCCTTTATAATGCCGGAATGTGGAAATGTAGGAGTTGTAACTTTTGTAATTTTGTTTCTGGGACTACCTCCTTTTTTTTTTGAAAGATAAAAATTAGAATGTCAAGGGTAAGTTCAACTGTAATACCTGGTGGGTTGTCTATGTTGCAAAGTGCCAAGCATGTCCAGGGTTTTATATTGGTAAAACTGAGAGATATTTTAAACAGCGAATCTATGAGCACCAATATGGCATTACTAAATGTAATGAGAGCAACGCTTTAGCTAAACATGTGCTCATAAACCCTGGACAATGTTTTCAGTACTTTGTCACTGAACAAGTAAAACAAACACCCCGTAGTGGGCCATGGCAAATACTTCTTGAGGAGAAAGAACTTTATTGGCAGTTGAGGCTTAATGCCTTTGCCTTTCCAGGATTGAATGATTTTTGTTGTATTAAATGTGTTTTAAAAAGAAAATCTCTTGGGAGATAATCTCCCAAGTTGGTTTTAATTACTATTCCATTGAGATATTTTTTGTATTTTTATATATTTCATACTTTAAATTTTAATATACATGTGCCTTTAATATTTAATTTGGTGTCATGATGTCACTGGTGGAGTTGTTATAACTTTTACCATTTTTAGGTAAATATTTGTCTGAAGAAGGTCACGGTATTGGCAGTGTCCGAAAACACTAACATTTATCAGTTTATAAAGTTTGATTTTGGAGTACACCCTTGCCATTGTTGTTTTTTCAGTTTGTCTTTGTTTTTTTTTTGTTTTTTTGCTTTTTTTGGAATATGCCAATAGAAAAACGTCCATTCACTGAAGTGTGACTGGACTTTCTTCTATTAATATATGCTAGGGAGCATACATCTCAGTTGTCTAGATGTTCACAGAATGTCCAGAATTCTGCTTCATATTTTTTGTCTTTCCCTCATAAATATTATGGTTTTCTGACAAATCACTGAGGAGTGAAGTCACTAACTAGAACACACATTTCAGTTTCAGAATTCATATCCTTCATGCAAGGCACAATAACACGAATCCTGTTATTCTAGCAGCTTTCTAAGTTTATAAGAGCAACATTTACAGTTAGTCCTTATTTTGGCACCTTTCTCTACTGTCATTTAATGCTTTGTGACATTTCTTGAGCTAAGAGGTCAAGAGATATGTACAGAGGGCGGAGCAAATACAATCAGAATAAGGTATGTTCTGCAAAGCTGAAGAAATACACCTGATTTTCCTAGTATTTTTTGTTCTGTCTCTTCTCTACCTCTAAACTGTCTTGGATTTTATAGTTTTTAAAAAAAGCAATGGAGATCTTCCTTTCTCCATTGCTTGATTTCAACAGCACCAGTGTACTGTGCAGGTGTGTGAACACAAGTCCCCATATGCATGCACAGTACATCAACAAACTCGGAGGAATGAGGAAACAATGCAGAAGAACATTACTGCACTATTATAGACATTTTTAAGAAAAGTAAGCAACTTTTTCTTAAATGATGTTATAGTATAATAGCAATAACCAACTAGTGGGTAATGGATATATGAGGATTTACCCACACCTTTCCATTTGTTAGTTCTTAATTATATGTTTTTTTTTTTGCATTTTCTATCTTCAGATAAGCTGTAATTGTGCATTATTATTTAAAAAATGATACTTTTCCTGCTATATTAAAAAATAATAATAGCAATGTGTTGTCCTTCCTGACATATACTGGGATGGAAGTGCTGATTTATTTCTCAGTCTTATTTTGCAGATAATTCATTCAGGAGGCAAAGTATTTTTTTTTCATTTGCAAAGGATTGGAGACTAATATTCTATTTTGTTAAAAATAAGCAGTGTATATGCAACCATAATTAGGTTTATACTTTCTATATGATATGGTGCCATTCAGTCTTTTAGTTTTTGGTCTTACGAATTTAGTTACTTTTGATCTGATTTCTATTCATCAACTTTATCAAGACTTTTAGAAATGTTGAGATATTGTCCACAAAATAAGCTAAGTAATTTCTACTTCGTATCTCTGGGTAGCAATCTGATATCAACTATCATGTTATTTGTGACAACTTTAGAGAATTATTACACAATGTGCATAGTGATATATTATTTTTTTCATGTCTGTAGTGGGATTTTCTTATACAGTCCAAACGTCCTTTCTTATCAATATAAAAAGTGATCTCATCTACATTTTCACAAATGTTCATCATTCATACCTCTCAAATGTCCAGTGGAGGAATACCTCTATTTTTTTTCTTGCAACTTTTGCCCCATCCCTTCTAAAATTAGAAATTGTTTAGAGAAGTTCTAAATTAATAACATCAACATTTAAAAATGCCCTGCTCTTTTTTGGTGTTTACTTCTCTGACAATGACACCAACATTAAGGACCTCTGGCTGACCACCTTTGCAGACAATTGCAAACTAGACACAGTCATAGAATCCCAAATTCAGAAATATCCTCCAACAAGGTTTGACACAGATAAATAACTGGTGCCAGAGCCACAGTCTAAAACTTAGTACAATGGTCTAAAACACAGTGCCAAGAAATCTTAATAGTACCCTTTGGAAAGATAACTACCCCTCGGAACTACCACATTGACAATAGACACGTAAGACTAGACTCAGTGGTTAGAGATTTGGGACTGTCTGTAGACAGTAACTTTGTCTTTAACCATCGTGTGTCTATGGTAATAAGGAAAACATTCTATGCTGGTCAACTTATAAGTAAGGGTATGGTATCTAAGTCCAAGGATGTCATTGTTCTGCAGTGCTTGACCCTCATCAGAACAAACATTGAGTACAATGTTCACCTTGCTATGTACCTAACCAGGCATATACAACAACTAGAATGCCCACAGAAAATCCCCATAATAAAAAAATATAGGACTTAAATATAGTATCTTATGTAGATGGCCTCAAAGCCTTATTCCTTAGTCTAACAGAGACTACTGAGAGGCAATCTGCACCTGACCTACAAAGCATCCTCTAATCCCACTCGGATGGACCTGTTGCACATTTACAAATCAAATAGCATCATAATTACCTGCACTAGGGACCTAAACTTCATCCACAACATAAGCAGGACATGCTGGAGGGACAGGTATGTTCATAGGTTCATAGGTTCATACTAGGCTATCTGCCCTGGGGCAATTATAAGCCTAGCCCGATTCTGCATGGCTTATGCCACCCCTTGATTTGAGTATACTGTGCCCTTTTTAAGGTTTAGTTTACTGTGCCTCTGTCTAATAGTGACACGGGAGTAATCCCTGGGACAAACCTACGATCCCCCATCCACTTATCGAGATTCTTCTTGAAGAGATTCAGTGAAGTGCTCTGCCTCACATGAACTGGAATTCTATTCCAGAGCGAAGGGAGCCTCTGGGTTATGAACCTGTCCCTCCAGCAAGTTCTATTTATTTCTGTGCTGAGGTTCAAGTCCCTCAGCGTGTGGCTCTAAGGGATTTAGATTTACTGAGGTGGAGCATGTCCATTAATTCTGGATTTGACATAGCTTTGTATGTCAGGCATAGATCGCCTCAAAGTAGGCAGTATGCAACTGAGTAGAGCTGGAGTTTTTTTAACCGAGCAGCATATGGCATCTGTTTGAGACCCTTGATCCTCTTGGTGAGATACTTTTGGGTCTTTCTAATTGCTGCAGGTGTCGGGTAAGGTACATCCCAAAGGGGCATTGTATTCTATGATGGGCCTGATGAGGGATGAATAAAGGGGCACGATTACCTCTCTTGATCTAGATGTGAAACCCTTCGTGATGAGGTGGGCTATGTAGAAGGTCTTTCTAACCACTTTGGCAATGTGGTTTTCAAAGGAGAGATTGCTATCAACTTGGGTCCCCAGGTCCCTAATAACTTTCTCTGTACTTAATGGGTTTCCGTCTATGTGGTAATTTGTGGGCACATTGTTTTTGCCAAAGGGTATGACTATACATTTTTTGGCATTTAGCTTTAAACCATGGCGCTGGCACCAGCTATCTGTCTCTGTGAGACCTTTTTGAAGGATGTTTGTGTCAGCTGGAGAGTTGATTATGGCGCCCAGTTTGCAGTCATCTGCGAACTTGGTGAGCCATAGTCCTCCCACGTTTGCCTGTACCTCGGAAAAGTATATACCAAACAAGAGTAGTCCCAGGACAGAACCCTGTGGGATGCCACTTGTGACCGGTTTCGAATCTGACATGGCTTCAGCAACTCTCACTCTGTGGGTTCTGTCTTTGAGCCAGTTTGCGACCCATCTTGTGACATAGGGGTTTATATTTAAGCTGGATAGCTTATCTATGAATCCCGAGTGGGGTATTGTGTCAAATGCCTTTGCAAGGTCCAGATAGGCTGTGTGGACTACCTTCCCTTCATCTATGGCTTTGGTGACTGTTTCAAAGAAGTCAACCAGGTTCAAAAGGCAGGATCTGCCCTTGACAAAGCCAAACTGGGTAGGACCTAGTGTCTGTAGGTCCCCAATGTCTTTGGTTATGAGCTCCATGATGATCCTCTCCATAGCCTTGCAGACTAAGCTAGTCAGGCTTATGGGGCGATAGTTTCCAGGGTCCGTAGAGGCTCCACCTTTGTGGAGTGGGACCACTGTTGCTGTACGCCATTCTGTGGGCAGATATCCTGTAGTGAGGCTGAGATTGTATAGCTGTTTTATTTGAGGGATTAATTCCTCTTGTAGTTCATGTAGGACGCAACCTGGGACACCATCTGGTCCCATGGAAGCAGTGTTTTTTGCTTTGGAGAGGGCAGCCTTCACCTGAGCATCTGAGACTGCTATCAACTTGGGTCCCCAGGTCCCTAATAACTTTCTCTGTACTTAATGGGTTTCCGTCTATGTGGTAATTTGTGGGCACATTGTTTTTGCCAAAGGGTATGACTATACATTTTTTGGCATTTAGCTTTAAACCATGGTGCTGGCACCAGCTATCTGTCTCTGTGAGACCTTTTTGAAGGATGTTTGTGTCAGCTGGAGAGTTGATTATGGCGCCCAGTTTGCAGTCATCTGCAAACTTGGTGAGCCATAGTCCTCCCACGTTTACCTGTACCTCGGAAAAGTATATATCAAACAAGAGTAGTCCCAGGACAGAACCCTGTGGGATGCCACTTGTGACCGGTTTCGAGTCTGACATGGCTTCAGCAACTCTCACTCTGTGGGTTCTGTCTTTGAGCCAGTTTGCGACCCATCTTGTGACATAGGGGTTTATATTTAAGCTGGATAGCTTATCTATGATTCCCGAGTGGGGTATTGTGTCAAATGCCTTTGCAAGGTCCAGATAGGCTGTGTGGACTACCTTCCCTTCATCTATGGCTTTGGTGACTGTTTCAAAGAAGTCAACCAGGTTCAAAAGGCAGGATCTGCCCTTGACAAAGCCGAACTGGGTAGGACCTAGTGTCTGTAGGTCCCCAATGTCTTTGGTTATGAGCTCCATGATGATCCTCTCCATAGCCTTGCAGACTAAGCTAGTCAGGCTTATGGGGCGATAGTTTCCAGGGTCCGTAGAGGCTCCACCTTTGTGGAATGGGACCACTGTTGCTGTACGCCATTCTGTGGGCAGATATCCTGTAGTGAGGCTGAGATTGTATAGCTGTTTTATTTGAGGGATTAATTCCTCTTGTAGTTCATGTAGGACGCAACCTGGGACACCATCTGGTCCCATGGAAGCAGTGTTTTTTGCTTTGGAGAGGGCAGCCTTCACCTGAGCATCGGAGATGTTTGGGAGGCAGCCCTCTGCCAGGATAGATACTTGCTCTTTTGGCGGGGAGGGGGTGGAGAAGTTTGCACTGAACCTGTCTGCCAGGATATTGGCGATGTCTGTGGGTTCAGTGTATTTTTTGTCATTTAGAATCAACTCAGAACAAGTCTGGGAGTTGCATCCCAGGTTTCTAACATAACTGAAAAAAGCCGTCTTATTGTCTTTGGTGTCCTGTGCAATTTTTCTCTCGAAGCTGGCCTTGGAGGATTTTATGAGGGATCGTAATTTTTTGCTGGTACTGATCAGAGATGCCTTCCCTATTAGGGATTTTGCTCTATCATGTAGTAGCTTCCTCCTTCTGTTGTACAGTTTATTTATGGTAGCGGTCCACCAGACTGGATGCCTGCCTTTGGATGATTGGGTCTTGGTTTTGTTTGGGATAGCATGATCCATGCATTCCTGGAGATGTCCGTAGAATGCATTTATATAGGATTCTGCAGTTTGGGCCGTAGTTTCCACTGGCCCTGGGGCCTTGAAGGATTCCACTTCAGTTTTGAGAAGTGAGAAGTTCGCTTTTGAAAAGTTTTTTACTGTGGTTTTCTGGGCTGGGGGTGGGGTCAGGATGTGGACATCCAGTGATTAATTTATGGTCTGATCTTACCAATGAGGGATATACTTCTGGTGTGGAGCATAGAGTCCCCATGTTGGTAATGATCAGGTCTAGTATGTTGTCCCCTCTTGTGGGAGTGGTGACTAGTTGTTCCATAGCATTTGAGTTTATAATTTCCAGGAATCTTTGGGCTAAGGTGCTGGGGCTTGAGTAGTGCTCCCAGTCAATGTTTGGGTAGTTGAAGTCGCCCAATATAATGGTGTTCGGAGAGATCTTCATGTTCTCCAATGTTTTCAGGAAAGCTGAATGGGATTCCTGACTTTGAGAGGGTGGTCTGTAGGATGCTATAAACTGAAAAGCAGTCTTGCCCACTGACAGTTGCACATGGATGGTCTCCGATACTTCGTGCAATGCCACTAACCTGGAGGTGTGGATATCCTTGATAAATATGGAAACTCCCCCTCCTTTTGTGGTTCGGTCCGGGTTTTGGGGCCGAAAAGCATGATATGAGGTAAAGCCTGGTAGTGCTGGGGTGCTCTCTGGAGCCTTGAACCAGGTTTCTGTCACTGCACAGATATCGATGTTCTCCATACTGAGGAGAGCTTCGAGTGCGTGCATCTTGAGGTTAAGACTTCTGGCGTTTAGCAGCATTACCCTTAGTTTCTTGTTCTTTGTGCTGTCTATGGGGGTGGGTTTGACTTTTGAGCCTTGCCTAAAAAAGGTACTATGGGGGTGGCAAGAGCCTTTGCCAATATCCAAAAGCCCAGTGGTGACAGGTGCAAGCCGTCCCTAGCGAAGCAACGTGGCTTGTTGGGCATGTCATCCCAGGCTGACAGACACTGGATCCCGTTTGAATGACACCAAAATTTTAGCCAGTTGTTAAAATCCTTTATTACTAAGTAATTTGTCAACTCCAAATGAAAATCTGTGCATTTTTTACATTGATAAAACTCTTTATGTTTACTCAAGTAAGTTTTATTTTAAAAGAATAGTATAAGTCATTCAAAAATATTATATATAACAATTTGAAAAACTATATACAATATTTGCATCCAGCATGGCATACATAGATATATATATATATATATATATATATATATATATATATATATATATATATATATATATATATATATATTTATATACATATCACAGAGAGAGAGAGACTAGATCCAGCTGCATAGTATCAATCAATTGCAGGACTCTTCTCCAAGGATTATTGATTAATGGCTTAGGATGAATTCATCTAAGTTCCTTGATTTTTATTTCCATCAAAATTGTTTTCTTCAGTGGAGATAAAAAGTCTTTCATATTAGGCGTTCTTTTGGAGTTCCATCATCTTGTTATGCATTTCCTGGCAAATGCTAGTATTGTCCACAACA
This sequence comes from Protopterus annectens, assembly GCF_019279795.1. Taxonomy (NCBI): domain Eukaryota; kingdom Metazoa; phylum Chordata; order Ceratodontiformes; family Protopteridae; genus Protopterus; species Protopterus annectens. The sequence goes on from NC_056732.1 coordinate 458,521,058, forward strand.
AATACAGATTTGATTCATTCAAATGGGAACCATCATTTACATTTAATAATATTAGAGATTTAGATAAAACAAAGGATTCTGTAAATTAAGCTTCCAAGAACTTATTAATATTACTCCAAATATTTTTAATATCAGTACAATTATAAATGATGTGAAAACAATCAGTTTGTGATGTTTGCTGACATCTTCAACACTGCCCATTTCTGGATTTACTAATCTTTGCAATTTTATCAGGTGTTAAAAAAGCTCTATGTAAAAATTTCCAGTTGAAGATTTTCCAATATTGTGAGTTAGATGTGAGGTTAACAAAGAGTAAAATATTTGATTTGTTTTCTGATGATAAAGATATTGAATAAC
>NC_056732.1:459151414-459228914 GCF_019279795.1 Protopterus annectens
TGGTCTGAAGTCGGATTTGGAGTCTGCTACTTTCACAGTGTGGGTTTTGTCAGTGAGCCAGTTGGCAAACCATCTTGTGACATAGGGATTTATACCTAGTTTAGTTATTTTATCTATAATTCCAGAGTGGGGGATGGTGTCAAAAGCCTTGGCAAGATCTAGATAGGCTGTGTGAACCACATTACCCTTGTCTATGGCTTTGGTGACTGCTTCAAAGAAGTCTATCAGGTTTAGGAGACATGATCTGCCTTTTAAAAACCAAAACTGGGTGGGATCCAGAGTTTGGAGATTGCCAATGTCTTTGTTTATAAGTTCCATGATGATACGTTCCATGGCCTTGCAGACCAGGCATGTCAGGCTAATGGGGTGGTAGTTCCCGGGGTCCATTGTGGCTCCCCTCTTGTGGAGTGGGATAACCGTCACTGTGCACCATTCAGCAGGCACAAAGCCTGAGGTGAGGCTATGATTGAACATGGTACTTAGATGGGGTGCCAGTTCATTCTGTAGTTTGTGTAGAATGCAGCCTGGGATGTTGTCTGGTCCCATGGATGCTGTGTTCTTGGCTTTGGAGAGTGTGTTTTTTACCTGTGCAGCCGTGATTACAGGAACTTTGCATACTTCCAGTATAGAGATGGGCTCTATAGGGGGTGAGAGGGGGGTAAATTTAGCACTGAACCTATCTGCCTGGATGTTGGCAATATCAGTTGGGTCTGTATATTTAGTGCCATTGTGCTGTAACTCAGAGCAGATCTGAGCGTTGCTATTGAAATTCTTGACATAGCTATAGAATGCTTTGTTTTTGTCTTTAGAATCAGTGGCAATTTTGTTTTCATAACTAGCTTTGGATGATTTTATCAGGGATCGAAGCTTCTTACTGAGGCTGACCAGGGAGCTCCTCAACTCATGGGATATTACTCTCTTTTGCAACAGTTTCTTCCTTCTGTTGTACAGTTTGTTTATGGCAGGGGACCACCAGATTGGCTTCCTTTTTGTAGAGGATATTGTCTTGGTTCTGTTTGGGATAGCATGATCCATGCACTCATGTAAGTGCTTATAAACTGCAATTGTGTAGGATTCAGTAGTCATAACTATAGTGTTCATTTGTATGGGTGTCATGAAGTTCACCACTTCTGTCTTAAGAAGCATGAAGTTGGCTTTGGAGAAATGTTTTACCATGGTTTCCTTAATGGGGGGTAGGGGCAGGATGTGCATATCTAGGGTAATTAGCTTATGGTCGGATCGGACCAATGAGGCATTGACTTCAGGTGTGGAACACCAGTCACTCATGTTGGTAATGACTAGATTTAGGATATTGTTGCCCCTGGTGTGGGTGTGGATATGTTGATCCAGGGCATTGGAGTTTATGAATTCCAGAAAGCGTTGAGTGAAGGAGTTGGTACATGAGTAGTTTTCCCAGTTAATGGTGGGGGTAGTTGAAGTCACCCATTATTAGGGTGTTTGGTTGAACCCTAATATTTTCCAATACATCAAGAAAAGAGGAGTGAGAATCCTGGGGCATGGTGGGTGATGTGTAGCAAGCTACAATTTGGATTGCAGTTTTTCCCAGAGTTAGTTGCATTTGGATAACCTCGGCTGCATTATGCTGAGAAACTTGTCTGGAGGTCTGGATATCCTTAAAGAATATGGACACACCTCTGCCTTTGGTGTTCCAGTCCAGGTTACATGGCTGAAAAGTGTGGTATGAGTTATAGCCTGGTAGTGCAGTGGTGCTCTCTGGAGCTTTGAACCAGGTCTCAGTCACTGCACAGATATCGATGCTCTCCATTTTAAGGCGTGCCTCGAGTGAGTGCATTTTGAGATTTAGACTTCTAGCATTGAGTAGTATCATCCTCAGTTTTTGCTTGCCTGTTCCTGTTATGGTGGTGAATTTGCCATTTGAACCTTGCCTAAAAAAGGCACTATAGGGGCGGCAAGAACCTTAGCCAGTATCCGGAATGCCAGAAGTGACAGGTGCAGGCCATCTCTGGCAAAGCATCATGGTCTGTCGTCCATGTCATCTCAGGCAGACAGATACTGGATCCCTTTAGAATAGCACTAGAAGCTTAACCAATTCTTGAAGTCAATCATTTTGTTCTTGTACTGCGGCATCATTCTGGGTGATGGCAGAATGCTACTCAAGGCTAGGGTCATACCTGCCTGGGCTAAAAGATCGGAGAGCTCCTCCATGTCTCTTTTCATGCAGTCCAGGAAGGTACGTCTCAGGTTATTCACACCAACATGGACAATGACAGAGTCATATTTGTACTTGTTGTGGAGTGACCTTAGTGTGTGGGTTATGTGGTGGATCCTGGCACCCGACAGGCAGCTGACAGTAACCTTCTCCTTGTTTAGCCTGGTGAGTGGGACATCAGTGTGCCTGACTATAGAATCAGCTATGACTAGTGTGTTGGGTACGTTGTTTTGCCTTATTGGCTGTGGTTGAGTGGCACAATGAGTCTGCGAGCTATGTGTCATTTGGGTTGTGTTGGGGGTTGGAGGTTGCTTGCATTTCTGCTTTGGAGGTCTCTGTTGCTTGAGCAGATTATTATTGAGATCCTCCGCAAATGTCTTTTTGTTTCTATGTGTGGATTTTGGTGGTGTAGATTTAGTGAGACTTTGATGAGTGTGGTGTGGTGCAAGTGTTTACCCTCTCCTCTTGACTGTCAAGTTCAGTCTTGATTGGATACAGCTTTACCTTCAGTTTGGCTAGATAAGTGCATCTCTCACAGGTTGTAGTATTGGGTGGTAGGAGGAGAGGGTTGTCTGTGTACATGAGGCAATTTCTACATTGCCCCAAGATGCCTAAATTCATCAGATTGATAGGAGAGAACACTGGGAGCTGACCCTTGGACATGCCTGAATAAAAAACAATTTTCCTCTAGATAAGTGAGGAAAGTGAGTACAAGAGCTGTTTTTCTCTAAGCAAATGAGGAATGTAAGTACCAACACTGTTTTCCTCTAGGTAATGAGGAAGGTTGAGTGCTGTAGTAATTGTAGGTTATTTAGTGCTTACAAGTTCTGAACAAGTGCTGATCACGAATAAGCAAATTCAAGTGCTAAAAACTAAGAATCTGTATCTGGACTAAACTAGTTACAGGAAAGGGGGGGAACAAGTGAAAATGCAGGCTTTTAAATCAGAAAGTTGAGATGATGTTCAGCTGAACAACTGCTAAGGACAATAGAATCTGTCCCTGTGGGTAGTGGGCCATACCCCACAACCATGCAGAGCAGCACTGACTGATAAGATGCAAGCCATCATAGTGTGTGTTGTGTAATGGGAAGTATGACTATTATATGGCCAATAGCTGGTAGTGGAAGTAATGCCATTATGATGGACATGTAGGATCCACATCCCACCCTTTGCAGGATAATCATGTTAATCTGTATCGTAGCATGCAGGAATGCCATAGGTGTGTAATAGGGTTACCTACAATCTGGCCCTACATATACACCCTAATGTCAGGCTGTGTCCATATGTGGCACCTGTCTGTGTTGTAGCAAGTTTAAAGAGAAACTGTCAATTCTTGATAAGAAAGTGCGGTCTTACAAACAACTTCAATGGCAACGGTTAAGCTTTCAGGCTTATTTGGAGTTGGGTATTGTACCGCGAGGGCTAAGGATTCCAAAAATGCCCTCATATGCTAATATGTATAATGAACTTCTTATGCAGTGGCAGCAATTAAATCTTAAACTCAGTGCGGACTATATGAGGCTCATGAACACTTTCTTCGAGCCTATTGAAAGTAAGTTGATAGAAGAAATAGAAGTGCTAGAGAATAGAGAATGCAATAATTGGTAAGCCATGCTTTGTAGATTCGTCCAATTTATATCAGACTGTTTTGGGCCAGCTTTATGCATTTGATATGAGGTTGCAGCAGAAAAAGAAAAAAGAAAATTCAAAGGGATATTAATGATTTTAAAAACGGCCACATTTTCTCGTGGCCGAAAAATGATAACTATTTTTCAGTGCCCAAAGACAAAAGATTAGAAGGGAAGAATAAAATAGTTAGTTCTCTTGATCAATTAGATACTTTTGAGATGCCGCATTTACCTCTGGACTCCCTAGCCAATCAGAAGTCATATAAACAAAGTGGTCCGCCTTCATCTTTGGAACCGTCCAACCAACGGCAGATTCCATCTACTAAGAGTGGAGCAAATGAGGCGTTGACTACAACAACACGTGTTGGTGACGTCATGGTTGATGATGGGGTTGTGCGTCCCAAGGTGAAAGAGTTGGCAGTGTTTGGTGGCCAGAATAAAGAGGACATTAAGAAGAAGAACATGCAGAGGGAGATTACTTCTCCCTTTCAATTAAAACAACCCGAGAAAATAGCCACACAATTAGCAATGAATGGAGCGCCTTTGCAGCGTCAGGCCCAGCAGTCAGGCGCAGGAATCAAAAGGAAGAAAAGCAGCCCGATTGTATACGGCAAGGTAACGAGACATGTACACAAATGAAAAAAGGCACTGTTAATCTTTCAAAATTAATATTAACTGAGGCTGAAATAAATATTTTGAGTAGGGGATTGAAATGTATCCCAAATACAACTGATGACATTGTGCAAGCAGTAACGGACTTGAAACTTTTTGTCAGAAAGGTTAGCCTAAGGTTAATCTTTAAAGATAATGGTTCTTTAATATCAAAATGTAAGAAATTGAGTGTATTTTCACCAATTTTATGTCCAATACTGTCTGCCTTTTCAAATATTGTTGAAAGTGAGTTGAGAGTCTTGTATAAGAAGAGGGGCAGTAAGAGACTGTACAATTTAACATACTCTGAGTATATGGCCATGAAAGAACTGCAGAAAAATGATACGATTGTGATAAAGCAGGCTGATAAAGGTGGAGCGGTAGTGCTAATGGATAGGGAAATGTATATGTTGACTTTTAGAAACATGTTGAGTGAGATATCCACTTTTAGAAAAAATTCATATAATGATGTTAAAAAACATATAACAGCTGTAAACATGTCTATTTATGAATTGCAACTAAGCAATGATATCGATATTGATTTGTTTAATTATTTGAATGTACCTTGTCCTAGAACCCCGCAAATTTATGGTATCCCTAAGATAAATAAGGATTTGACAAACCAGCCCCTTAGACCTATTGTTTCGGGGGGAGGCTGGGTTACGCAACCTATATCGAAATACCTGCAAACAATCTTAGGGGAATATTTGATTAAATGTTCCACAGTGATGAAAGATACTAACACTTTTCTGCAAGAGTTATACAATTGGTATTCAAATAATGGTGAGCAAAACTATATTTTGGTATCTTTGGACATCACCTCATTATTCACTGTTATACCTAATGAATATGGTATGAACGCAATTCAGGATTTTTTAGTTAGCGAAGTTAAAATGAATGGTAGGGGCATTGAGAATATTTGTACCCTGCTTGAGACGGTACTAACAAATAATGTTTTTATATTTGATGATGAGCCATACTTACAACTCATGGGTGTAGCAATGGGTACTCCCATAGCTAACACTTATGCCAATATAGTGCTATATGAGTGGGAAAAACGTGCAATACTTAGTGAAGTAAATGAGATGAATAAGAATGTAAAATTTTACAAGAGGTTTGTGGATGATTGTTTTTTGCTTTGGTGGGGTTCCTTATTGGAACTGAATAATTATGTAATGTATCTTAATGAAACAACTGAATTTTTGAGGTTTAAAATGACAGCATCCGAACAAAGCATAAACTATTTAGATGTACATTTGTATAGAAATGGAAATAGGTTAGAATCCACAATATATAAGAAAGATGTAGATGCCTCTAGATATATAAATAGAGTATGCACGCCCCTCATACATTTAAAGGTACTTTAAAGGCTCAATTAATAAGAACTAGTAAGTTGAATACAGTGGATGTTAACTTTGAAGAACAAGCTAAGGAAATGATGCAGGAATTTCAAAAAAACGGTTACCCGTTATCTGTTATTAATAAGGTTTATAATGAGGTGGTGAATGGGAGATTAAATAAATATAAACCTGTTTTTAGTGGAGGGTCACAATGTAGTGGAGCCTTAAGATGTGGGAACAAAATGGTTAGGTATCTTACCACATCTAATTTGAACACTGATGCAGTACGGAATATAGTGGAGAGAAATTGGTCAATTTTGATGGCCATGCCTGAGGTAAAGCTAATAGTAGGTGAGAGGCCATTTTATGCCTATAGGAACTCAGAAACTTTAAAGCAAAAACTTTGCTATAAAGATTTTAAACAGAAGGATATGCAGATTCAAAGAAGAATAGGTACAATAAAATGTTATAATTGTACCTGTTGTGATGACTTATATAAAGGTGAATGTAATTTCACGCACCCTATTAATAGAGAAGTCTATAATATTAAGGTCCTGACAAATTGTAATGAAACTCAGGTGGTCTATTTAGCTACATGTGTAGCATGCACATCATTTTATATAGGTAAGGCCACGAGAAAATTAAAAGAGAGGATTATAGAGCATAAATCGGATATAAGGAGGAAAATATCAACAAATGCTTTGAGTAAGCATATTATGGATGAGGGAGAGAGACATAAATTTAAGTTTAGGGTTATGTGTAAAGTTGAGATGGGAGTAAGAAAGGGTGATATGAATAATACATTAGAGCTAAAAGAATATGAGTGGATTGTTAGGCTTCAAGCTGATGTGAAGCCTGGCCTTAATAATGCTGTTAGCTTAAAACCTGTATTGATGAAAAGGCAAAGAGAGAAAATTTAAGTATAGTTGGTATAATATATTAATTTTAGTAAGATATTTATATATATATGTGTCAATATGTTATTTATGAGTGAATGTTTTGTATATATTCATTAATGTGATTTACATATTCTTGAATATGTTTAGAAATAACAAGTAAGTTTAGAAGTTTTTAAATGCTATATTTTAAGTATTTAGTCTTTTAAATTTTAATTAATGTATAGGTTTGGTAGGCTGGCTGTAACATGTGATTAATTAAGTCTCCTATTTAAAATTTGAAAAGGATGTTTTTATTATGTACTGATGAAGGGTTTGGACCCGAAAGCTTTACAATAAATTGTTTGGTGTGCTAAATGTTTGTTTGCTTTGTGTTGTAGCAAGGCAGGACAGTGCAGCAAGGTGTTGTGAGATTGTAGATCTGATGTCTGAATGTACCCCACATATAGGTATGCATATGTGTACATATGTACACACACACACACACACACACACACACACATATATATATATATATATATATATATATATATATATATATATATATATACACATACATGTATGTCCACAAATATACAGATACCCCATTTGTAGACATATATATGAGCACATATATACAACACCACATATATCTACACATATATAGATATATACCTATATGCAAATGTCTACATATATGCAAACACACACACACATGTAAGTATGTAAATACATGTCCTCTATATTACTACCACAGTGCTGCATGCTATGTGCAAGGAAACAGCACACATAGCAATACACACAGATATCTTCAGCTGTCAGTGTGTGCAACATGGACGGGTATGTCACATGTGAACCCCTTGTTTGGACCACATTTCCCTTGTCTGTGACTTATGGAATGGGAATACGGGGATGTATGGCAGGTATAGTTGTGGAGGTGGTCAAGGTTGGTAGGTATAGAGGACAGCCTACAGGGGTGGTATGTGACACTGGATGGTGTGTGTGGTTTGTGATGTGGATGCTACATGGTCCCCAATATGGACATAATGGGAACAAGCCTCCCACCCACTGCTACTCACAACAGCAGTCCATGTCCTTAAGGTGCCTGGCCTGGAGGCTGAGCAGGAGGAGCATTTTGGCCCTGTGAAGGTGTACTGGGTGCCTGAGAGTGATGTAGCACATCCCGCATGGAGGCCATTATGGAACAGACCCTGGACCTAACCGCAGGGGACAGGAACATGCCTGCGTGTGCCCCTGGGGGGGGGACAACATCCCCTGGGTCAGTTCCACCTGACGGTATTGCTGGACCAGTACATGAGGAAACTCCAGGGTGGGACACACATGTGATGTGGCTGGGTAACATGGGCAGATGAGTTTGGGGAGGTGATTCTGCTGGCCAATAGTACATATACATGCTATTGTGTCACTGTTATATAACATATACTGGTAGTAATAGTCTACACAATCCCACAGCATGTCAAACAGCATGCCGCAATAACACAGTATGTCAGATGTGCAGCACACACATAGCAGGCATACCACAGGCATATATGGAACCACTGTGGCCCTGAAAATGGCATGCAGGTGAACAGTCTGTAACAGGCCAGCAATGATAGTGTCCACACAGGGAACATGGCTACAAACACATTGCACAAAGTGCAGTACAGTACAATATCCGCCCCACTGGTAGGTATGCTGTAGCCATACCTATTGAGATATGTGTACGGTTTGTTGTCACTGATATGTTAGGGGGGGGTGACAGTGATGTTTATTAAGAACTGTGGTAACTTTGCTGCATGACCTTCTCACACCTGTGTCCATCCTTATGTCTTTTAGGCACAATGTCTCATGCAAGGCTGCCAGCTTACTCAGCAGCAGAAAATGATATCCTGCTGAATGGACAAATTCATCGCTATGCAACCTTGTTTGGCCAGGCTGCCTATGATCATCAGGAGTGGACCGCCTTGTGGAACAACCTAGTCCACAGGGTCAATGATGTCAGACTGCACAACTGCAGTTATGAGCAGGTCCGGCAACATTGTTCTGACCTACTTTGCAATGCCTGTCAGTGTGCTGCTGCAGTCTGGGAGGATCACCTCACCACAGGGGGGGGGGCATGCCATCCATCCCCCTTGACACATGTGGAGGAGCTCCTGGACAGTCTCATGGCACCTGTCCATCTGGTCACACACCAATCGCCAGACACCTTTTTGGGGGTGGGTGCCACCCACACACTGGCTGAGGAGCGTGCAGGTAATGCCACAGTGCACATCCATAGACCACTGTTGCTTATACATCTGCATCAGTACAGGTAGAGCATGCATAACTGACATGTCATAGGTATATTTTGTTGCTGTATAGTAATGATAAACAGATGTCCATGTGTGGTAGTATTGTGGAAATGTACTGTTGATGCATTGTAATACTGCACCCACCCTTTAGCACTGCCACAGTTGTGGCCACTGACTTTGCATCTCTCACCCTCTTATGTAGGTCCCTCTGGGATACACCAAGGCAGCAGCCTGTAGCTGGTGAGTATGGTTCATGTAGATGCTTGCCAATACACCGGGCATGTGATGGCTATGGTATATGCCATGCACACATCTAACACACCTAACCAGAATGCATGCTGTAAATGTGCACGTATTCTTGCTGTGAAATGCACGGCATCACAGGGGTGACCATGATGGGTTACTGGAAGGGTATGTTAGACACCTGCATGAGAATTAACATCCTGTCATTGAGGAATGTGTCCACAGGGAGTAACATAATGGTGGAAGATATGGCCTACAGTAGGGACATGTTTGGAACAACACCCATATACAGTGCAACACCAGTGTATATACCTGTAGGACAATGGCAACTGCTACAGAGATACACTATGGCATAAGGCATTGCAGTGGTCCACATTATTAGCTGGGACTAGGCTGTAACATGTGGTGTTCAGTGTATGGGACACTGCAAAGTGATGCACATGTGTAGGGCTTACTTGCCATGCATCTTAAAATAAGCTGAAGGAGGGGGAGGGGTGTCAGTGTGACACACAAGTGTACTGCAGCAGGGATCCTAAGGATACTAAGAATGGCTGTATCTGCACATAGTCAAGTTCAGGACCTGTGGCAGCCATAACCTTACCCTCACAGCAATAGGGACAGCAGTGTGTGAACCCCAATGGATGTGCACATGAGTAGATCTTGCATTCATGCAGAATAGGGGGACATGTAGGGCAGACTGAACATACACTGGAAAATGCAGATGGCCCACACTGGTATACCCTTGCCAGGAGCAGTGACTGCTGTAGTACACACAAGAGGTGCAACGAACCATCATGATAAGGGTGTACACACATATACCCACACAGTGTGTATGCATCGCGTCAGCATCTGCACACATAACACATTCCGTAGACACTGCATGTGAAAGTACAGGACATATGTCACATATCAGGCACATGTACTGCTAAGATATGCGGTGATGTGGTCCCATGGCAGATCAAGGAAGGGTGCATCATATCAATGAGGGTGTGTACACCCCCCATAGCCATGGTGCGCTCTGATGGCTGTCAGTGTAAGAGAATTGGATTGGTCAAACATGGTCCACTGATGTTGAGAGCTGTGCATCAGACATCAGGTATTCACAAATGACATCTGTCCACATATCATACCAGATATGTGTTGCTGGAAAACACAGGGGCTGTGAGCATTAAAGCTGACATACTGACACAGTAGTACACATTCAGCAATGGGTTGTACACCTGTGAGGTGTGGTGCACAGTACTTGGCAGGGTGCAGAACATGTGCACAGAAATACCGTGTTCATGGGTGCAGTGGTATCCAGGGGAAGGGGCTTCATCTAGTAACACAGCACATGCATCACACACATGTATGCTGTTGCTAGCATGGATTGGCTATAGCTGCACTGCATGCTGTAAGGTACCATATGTTATGCATGTTGACAGAGGGTTAATAGGACGACTGTGTGTATTATCATTGTGCAACCTCACCTGTATGTGTGTGTGTGTGTGTGTGTGTGTGTGTGTGTGTGTGTGTGTGTGTCTGCATGTGTGTGTGTATGTGTGCATCCTGGTGGGTAGCTAGTTTGTCTGCAGGGTCACTCTGATGAAGTGGAGAAAGGTTGATGCATGTAGGATGCTTGTGTGCATGCATGTGTGTGTTACATCTGACAGGGCCTGAGACTGCAGAGGGCTGCTCTCACATCTGTAAGCGACAACATCCGTGAACTGTCTGGTGCCATCCATGCTTATACCAATCTCATGGAGAGATGGCATAGTGAGATGATGGCCCTCATCAGCCATGTTGTGTCCGTGCTTGAACGTGTGGTAGGGGTGCGGCGATGGCCGCATGGACGTAGGCCAGCAACACCAACAGCTGGCAGTCTACATGGATGTGCTAGGACACCAAGGGGCTCCCATAGTGGCAGTACAAGCCCCGGCAGTGCAGGGGAAATGCTGTCCACACCACACCACAGCAGGTCACATGCACATGGTCCTGGCCAGTCCCAGGAGGGGCCTAGTACGAGCATACATTTGTCATCAGCAGGTGAGATTAGCACATTGAGGCCTGTACCTGGATGTGCCCATGAAATCTCTGGCAGGCACAGTCCACGTGTCTGTGGCCAAAGACAGTGAACTGCACACTCTGCCAGGTATGGTCTGCAACTGTCCATAAACCCCTGTGTAGGGCAGCCACATGGCAGAATTGTGTGCATGCATATTATACAAACACACCTAGGGCAACCCCCTGCCTGCACACACCACAGCACTACACCCATCTCACCGCAGTATACCCCTCACCCCCACACATGGTGTCAAATGTATGGCCCACCCTCGGCCTCTGGCAAACCAACATCACACCCTAGGTATATGATGATACCAGTGCCACATACCTGTCATCCATACCATCAATGCAGGGGCAGGCTAATATAGTTCTGATGCACACAGTGACTGTACTACAGTGTACCACAGTACTGCAGTGTAACATGTTGTAAGGAGTGAAGTGTAATGCATATATGTCAGGTAGTGTAGCCATCCAGTAATGATGCATTATAGCTGTTAGTAACACTGGTTGATTGTGGTCCCTATAATGTTAAACATTTGTGTTGTAGGTGTACATATGTCAGCACGAGGATGGTCTGCAGTCATATTCCACAATGGGGTATGGCACTGTGGTGACACAAGGGCTGTGACATATCTGGGGTACAGTTGAACACATGTCACATGTTACTATGCAAACCGCTTAAAGCTGCTCAAAACTGCCTTAACCACTCTCCATCCGACAGCCCTTGTTCTGTCCAGCAACAAAATGAACAGCCCTTGCAGGACTTGAACCCAGGACCCTGCACACTACAGTCACAACACTTAACCACTATGCCATGACCACTGTAAAGACAGCTGTTGTTTTACCAATATAGTGTCAATACACATATTGAGTAATATTGAACAATTGCCTTTACTTCTAAAGTTGTGTAGTCCTTGTTATTAATATGACTGTTGCATCACATATGTTGTTTTATCATAATGTACACATAGCAGATACATATGTTGTGATACATCTGGGAGGGTATACACAACTGTGAGGTTTACACATGACAGGAATATGGTTATAAACATATAATAGGTCGATATATGTCTACATGTACATACACATCTATACTCATACATATGTCTGTATACACATTTTATTTATTTTTTTTATTTATTTTACATTTGTTGACCGGGCTAGTCTAGCTGGAGATATTTCCATTTTCAGTAGAGGCCCGGGGAGAAAAGCTTCACATACTTAATAATAATATATAAAAAAAGCAATAAGAGGCAATGCCACATACATTAGGAAGGAATTAACGTAACATTTTAACATTTTAACATCTGTATAGTGCAACATATATAAGGTCATGTGTGCATCTCTTCATATGTATATATATCTATATATATATATATATATATATATATATATATATATATATATATATATATATATATATATATGTATGCACATCCTATGTGTACAGATATGCCTAGTTATGTTGGTATATATGTAGATATCTATAACTATATGTGCATACATATCTATTCTGATATACCTACTACTGTCAATATATATGTAGATATCCACATATATATGTGCATATGCATCTCTATCTGTATATGTGTAGAAATATATTGCTCGGTTTATGTATATATCTGAGTGTTTATATGTGTATATATATATATATATATATATATATATATATATATATATATATATATATATGTACATATACATATCCATCTATGTATGTCAGTGTATATATCTATATAGATATATGGATAACTATATATACATATATATTCACCATATGTCTTGAACATGGAGTGGAACCCTACCTCTGCCCCAATAGTCCCAACCTCTTAGTGCAAGGGGATGTCAGCCATGTATTGCAGGTATATTTGTAGACTATTGCTACTGTAATAGGGATTGTTTTCACAAACATTGTGTGTGTGGAAGGTCACATCTGCTTTTAGCATGTGCACCATTGGCTACTGATAGACATCCTAAGGACATCATTGTGCAGTACCACTGCTAGCACAGTAATGCTCCTGTGGACTTCAGCAGAGATATGGCCAATATATTTGGACAGTCTGACACACTCTGGACAGTCCAAAGGTATACACAGAACCCCTTAGTGCAAGACATGTGGACCAAGCCTGACAATGTGGATGTTAACAGCCATGTAGATGGGTATATATCACGTAGCTACTGGTATACATTTGCTCCCATAGGTTTTGAATTCACACACACCCCTGTCTGTCCTGACATACTATAACCACTGGTACAGAGGTGCCATGGCCACATACTACCCACTTGTTAGTGACATACATCTGTACAACATCCCACTGCTTTGTCTGACATGCATGATTGTTACGGTGTCTCGGCAGCAGTACATCTGGCAAGTATCTGGACATGACATTTCACTGGGTAAGTACACTAAGCTTCTAGGCGTGTAACAAAGCACTTTGCAGGCTACAGGCAGACTGGCTCAACACTGGCCTACATTTCCAATGGGGGAATACACATGTACATGCATATATAGCAGGCTCTACAGGCATGGCACAGCACAAAGTAACAGACACCTGTGTGAAAGTGCATAACCACAACCAATGTGAACACAGCCACAGCCACATATGATAAGCTAGCGTAATATTACAGTATATGGACTATCTGTTCAACACCATCTTCATATGTGCCACTCACACACTAACCCTACATATACTGGGCCACTACACAGTGTGGTCCGATGCCTGCCTGTGGTATGGGACATGTGTGTGTTTGGCCCTACAAACATGTAAGCTGATAGGGTAACATACAGTGGAGCAGCATGTAACATCAGATAGAACATGACCAAGAAAAATGACATCTACCACAGTCTGTACACAGGCCAAGGCACCTATTAACAATACACACACTGTCGACAATCACCATACATACACAGACCTCAGTACTGTACACACAACCACAGACTGTCCAGGTTATGTCATCAAATATAGCCCCTACTATACTTAACATGTGTAGCAGTCTGATATCTCACTGGCTTATCAGATATGATGTCAATAAATATGGTCTACAGCACATATGCAACTCTTACTGCATGACATTTGTACAAAGGTTGACAGAGGTGTGGCTGAAGGCACAAACACAGGGCCAATATTAACATGTTGCTGTGATAACCTCACACATTTACTCTTGTAACAGGGTTTGTTGCAACATATTTCCTATGAGGGATATGAAGTCAGTAACTCTCACAGCTGTCACCATCTACTGATTGCAGTCCTCCACACTACCTTATGAAGTTCACAGATAGGTGCTCTGTGGGTAACACAAGAAACAAAAGGCACCACACACTGCCCAGTCTGCAGATGACCCTAGAGATGGGGGTTTCCTCATAAACATAGCATGACATGACAGGTATTAGAACATGTATGAAAGCCATATCCAAACACCCTGTTAAATCAACATTACTCCAGATGCAGTATAGTAGCACTTACAGTCTGTAGTCAAGTCAGGCACATCCCCCCCTTGTGTGTTGGCCTGTTTCCACAGTGTATGTTGTTAGAGGTAAATCTCCAATCCATCTCTGATGCGGTTTGCCAAACAACAGATCTAGTTCCTGCTCACAGGGAATGAAAAGGCCCAACACCAAGATGATGTTCCTAGATATTGGAGTGTGTTTCCAGGCAATTGGCTATGGGAATGTTACCACAGCTGTTCCACATGCAATCAGCTAGAGGAGGGCTGCAATTTGTGCAGAGGCCATCAGCTGATCATGAACATCACTTACAATACACATGCTGCTGCCTAAGCAAAGCAGGTGTAAGTCTCCATAATCACCAAAGAGGAAGTGAGAGAGGCAGACAGAGGTAAAGATAAGTCAGGGAGGGTGGGAGAGTAAAACTTAAACATGTTTGTGTCACACACCTACTAATACAGGGTATCAAATGCCTGACTGACTATGCATTGCTATCACATGTCTTTACAGTCATTGGATGTGCCACATAGGTTACACGTTGAGGAGCCCTCCAAACGTATATGTGATGGTGAGTGACATCTGCAACAGTGATATGGCAGCTATATGGTAGGTGTAGTACACTTGCCTGTCCGCATGAACAAGTGTCAGCATCAACACAGCCACACTCTCACAGGGACCCACACACATTAACACACTTGGCAAGGTCAGGAATACAGCTCATCACTAGTTAGATTGCCACAACACAGTACTGTGCAGGATAACATGCACCACAGGGGTTATACGAAGGTTATATGGGGAAAGGGTATGTGGAGATGTCTGACATCAGACAGCATGCTTCAGTATGCCAATGGGGATTGTAGTGAGTGTGAATGCAGTCATAGGCATCATACACCACACACACAGACACAGGGTGCCAGTACTGACATGCATGGGTGCATTGCTTCATGGGTGTGTAGTGGTTGACTGTGCCAGACAGCTAAATAAGGCTAGGTCATGGGTATAACTTGGCATCAGGCCACATGACAATGGTATGCAGTGTGGCTCAGGGGTGTAGTGTCTGGATTTTCCCACAAAGGTGGGTATTGTATTCACCATCCAGTCACCTGGATAACTATTGTGTGTGGCCATTGCTGTGCATTGCTTGCAATGCATGTGTTCCTTAGTCCATGACATGGATGGTGTCTGGGATGTGCACACCTCCCACATGCATGTACAGTGACATGTGAAACTGTACCTGGGGTGTCTGGCCCATGTTGTGTACACAGATTGTTATCATCAGATGTGCCAGTCCTGGTCTCATGTGGTGGGAACTGTTAATGGACATCAGGTTGACCCTGCACCAACATTGAAAGCATGATACAAGTATTCCCTGGTGTCAGTGGCATCTGTCCATACAGGGCATGTATTTCAGGCATGGTATGTCCTTTGTGGGTCACATTTGATGGCACCACAGGTGTTGCAGGTGTCCAGTGGGGAACATAGGGAAGGTGCACTGTCTGCATGTACATGCCTATTGGACTGATGGGCAGGGTGTCATGCCCTCTGTAGCCCACTGCAATCACACCATGGTAACTATCAGTGGATAATATGCAGGGTACTAACAACTTACTTACTGGGCTACACCTTTCCCAAAGGTGTATTTCACAGTGAATGACATCAGCAGCCTTGCCAAAGTAGGGCATTTGAATTGTAGTGAGTGTGACTAGCATAAAAAAGCATTGCTCTCGACACACACACACACACACACACACACACACACACACACACACAGTTTCCATGTCTGGGATTAGAACTCCTACCTAATTTATCACACTACAGCAGTACGCAGTTATAAGATGCACCACAGAGATTACTGGGCTACACCATTCCCAAAGGTGTATTTCACAGTAAATGACATAAGCAGCCTTGCCAAAGTAGGGCATTTGAATTGTAGTGGGCATTACTAGCCTAAAAAGCATTGCTCTCTACACAGACAGGGACACACACACACTCACACACACACACACACACACACACACACACACACACACACACACACACACACACACACACACACACACACACACACACACGCACAGTTTCCATGGCTGGGATTAAAACTCCAACCTCACTAGTTTATCACACTACAGAAGTACGCAGTTATAGGATGCTGCACGGTGATTAGTGGGCTGCACCTTTCCCAAAGGTTTAATTCAAAGTGAATGACCTCTGCAGGCTTGTCATAGTAGGGCTTTGGGGAGGGCAATGGGTGTGCATTGACCATAACCCATTCATCTAGAGATTGACACACCTCATGCAAGCACATGCAGGGTTATATTCCACAGGTACGTATATGCAGCTGCTAGATGACTACTTCCTTGTATAGTCATGTTGCACAGCTAGCACTTGCACCATATAGTCTGTAATGCTGATGGATACCGGTGACTAATGTCTACAGTGAGTGACATTTACACCTCATGTGGTTATAGCCATTTGGCTGTGTGCTGGGTGGGACAGGCCTCATAATGGATGGCTCCTTGTCACAAACACTCTCTTCCACACATCTGTGTACGTCTAATTGTGGCTTATTATAGTGTGTTGTCCTTGGATATATTTCTGTATTCCTACCCACTGTGTGTGCAAAGCATGACTGGTGCATACTGAGGAGTGTATGCACTAACATCTGCAACTGCCAGATAGGTATGGTCCACTGTTGTTTGCATACATGGGCTTCATTTGTTTAAGTGTGTTAGCATGCCCAGTATGACTTTCAGTATGTTATTGTCTGACATTGCCTTCATTTCTCTAAGTGTGTGATCATGCCCAGTATACCCTTCTGTATTGAATGTGTGGATCGATTCCAGGTTATTTGTACTCTAGTGCAGACCTTTGTGTTGTACACCTACAGGTAGCAAACTGTTTCTGCAGGGTATCCATCGATCATTTGGCAATATGGAGACAAACTGTGCAGGGAATAGTGTGTACTGTAGGTGATTGTGTCTGTGCTGCTTCAGCTGCATGGTACTGCTGTTAGCAGAGATATTCAGACATGTGTACTGTTATACACTGTGATGTTTTCTGTCCTCATGTACTGTCAGGTGGACATTCTTGCTCACAGTGATTTCTTGGGGGACAAGGGTGACTGCAGCTGTCTCTGATATTGTTGGCAGATGCCTACTTATTCATAGTAAGTTATGCCATTCTGTAGGGGGAGCTGCAGACACTTGCAGCTGGGTCTGTGTATCCAGTTCAGTACCTTGGTACAGTCCTGGCAGAGGATCCCATACATGTACATCCATTGACATGACAGTATGGCCTTATCTTGCTGTGGTAATCACTCACAGCTGTACAGATTTGCACAGGTTACCCAGAGACAAGGGCCATGAGTCAGGACATTAGCCCTATTGTGGAGTATGGGCAGGTATGTAGCCACCCATTTATATGTTAGCAGCCAGGGATAGTGTGCGCACACAGCTTTGTGTCAGACCTTGCACATTCTATGCTGCTCATGCTCCCACACCCTCCCCTCTGTTATTCTATCCTCTTCCATACATTGTGCATACATTCTCTGATACTTTCCATAAGGTTATCACCCCATTGCAGCTGTGTGTTGGTGTTGGTCCACAGTTCATGCAGTGGGATATGGTGCGCATGTTACTGTGGTTTGTCCACATGGCCTTGTATATGGCTTATGTGGAGTGTGTTATGTTGTTATTTGGGTGTCCATGACATAACATGCATTGGCAGTACGTGTGAGACACAGGCCTTTGGCAGAGGCCTGGGATCCAGTGTCTGTCAGCCTGGGACGACATGCTCGACAAGCCTCGTTGCTTTGCAAGAGATGGCTTGCACCTGTCACCCCAGGCTTTCGAATACTGGACAAGGCTTTTTCTGCTCCCATAGTGCCTTTTTTAGGCAAGGCTCAAACGTCAAACCCACCTCCATAAGCAGCACAAATAAAAAATGAGGGTTATGCTACTCAATGACAGGAGTTTAAATCTCAAAATGCACATGCTCGAAACACTCCTCAGTATGGAGAATGTCAACATCTGTGCAGTAACTGAAACCTGGTTCAAGGCTCTACAGAGCACCCGAGCACTACTGGGCTACAACTCATACCACATATTTCGGCCACAGAACATGGACCAAAACAAAAAAGGAGGGGGTGTATCCATATTCATCAAGGATACCTACACCTCCAGGTTAGTGGTGCAGCATGATACCTCTGAGATCATGCATGTGCAACTATCATCAGGCAAATCTGCAATGCAAATTGTGGCCTGCTACAGATCACCCTCCATGACCCAGGACCACCACTCCTCCTTTCTGGAGACACTGGAAAACATAAAGGTCCTACCGAACACCCTGATATTGGGCGATTTAAATTACCCTACCATTAACTGGGAAAACTACTCAAGTACAAACTCCCAGGTCCAGCGCTTCCTGGAATATACCAACTCAAATGTCCTGGATCAGCTGGTAAACTCCCCTACCAGAGGTGAAAACATATTGGACCTGGTCATCACTAACATGGGCAAAAGGTGTTCTGCACCAGAGGTCAACCCATCACTGGTTAGATCAAACCATAAACTAATCACTCTAGATGTCCACACCACACCAGCACCCCCAACCAAGGAAACCACAGTTAAAAACTTTTCTATAGCAAACTTCACCTTACTTAAGACAGAGGTGGTACGTTTCACAGTCCCCATGCTAAAGGATAACAGTGTCCAAAATGCAGGAACTTTTACAAATGCACTCCATGAGCACCTACAAGGATGGATGGATCATGCCATCCCTAGCAAAACCAAGACGCACTCCCCTAAGAGAAGGAAACCAGTCTGGTGGACCCCTGCCATAAACAGGCAATACAATAGAAGGAGGAACTAGTTCAGAAAAAAGCAAATCCAAAGAAGGAAAGACATCCCTGATTGGTATCAGTAAGAAATTAAGGTCCCTCATAAAATCATCCAAGGCTAACTTCGAAAGAAAAATAGCCAAGGATTCGAAAGATAACCACAAAGCCTTCTTTAGCTATGTCAAGAATCTAAGTGGCAACTCGCAGATATGCTCTGAGCTAGTTCAAAATAGTATAAAATATACTGAACCTACTGATATTGCCAACATCTTGGCATATAGATTCAGTGCAAACCTCATCCCCCCTCACCCCCAAAAAGGACCACAACAATAACAGAAAAGTGTAGTGTCCCAGAAATCACAGATGCACAGGTGAAAACAGTCCTTTCAAAAGCCAAAAGAACAGTGTCAATGGGGCCAGATAGTGTCCCAGGCTGTGTCTTGCATGAACTACAGAACAAACTATCCCCCACCTAAACACACTGTTCAGCCTCAGCCTTTCCACAGGCTATGTGCCCATAGAATGGCGCACAGCAACAGTTATTCCAGTAAACAAAGGAGGGGCCATAACTGACCCTGGTAACTATAACCCCATAGCCTGACTAGCCTGGTCTGCAAAGCTATGGAGTGCATCATCATGGAACTTATTAACAAAGACATTGGGAACCTCCAAACTCTTGACCTGACTCAGTTTGGCTTTGTTAAGGGCAGATCATGCCTACTAAACCTGCTTGACTTCTATGAGACAGTCACCAAGGCCATAGATGAGGGGAAGGTGGTTCACACAGTCTACCTTGACCTTGCCAAGGCTTTTGACACCATTCCCCACTCAGGAATTATAGAAAAACTCACCAGCCTGAACATAAACTCCTACGTCAATAGATGGGTTGCCAACTGGCATACAGACAGAACTCACACGGTAAGAATAGCGGGCTACAGGTCCGACTTTAAACCAGTCACAAGTGGTGTCCCACAAGGCACGGACCTGGGACCTCTACTGTTCGGCATATACCTCTCAGAAGTACAGGCAAACACAGGAGGACTATGGCTAACCAAGTTCGCAGATATCTGCAAACTGGGAGCCATAATTGACTCTCCAGTTGACACAGACATTCTCCAAAAGGCCCTTACTGAGACGGACACCTGGTGTCAAAGTCATGGCCTCAAGCTAAATGCCAAAAAATGCATAGTCATCCTGTTTGGGAAAAAACAAATACCCACAAATTACCACATAGGTGGCAGCCCCCTTAATACAGAAGAGGTAATAAGAGATCTGGGGACCCAGGTAGATAGTAATCTCTCCTTTGACAATCATATTGCCAAAGTAGTTAGGAAATCCTTCTATGTAGCCCATCTAATTACTAAAGGGTTCGTATCTAGAAATAAAGAGGTTATAGTGCCCCTCTACTCGTCACTCATCAGTCCCATCATAGAGTACAATGCCCCATTTGGGATGTACCTCACAAGACACTTCCAACAGTTGGAAAGACCACACAATTACTTCACCAAGAGGATTACTGGCCTCAAACATATGTCCTATGCAGCCCAACTGGAAAAACTCTGGCTGTACTCAGTGGCATATCGCTTACTCAGAGGTGATCTCTGCCTGACTTACAAAGCCATGTCCAACTCAGAATTGATGGACGTGCTCCACCTAAAGAAATCCAAGTCCCTGCGAGCCAGTGGCATAACTACGAGAGGCGAAGTGAGGCAATTGCCTCAGGGCGCCAAGCGGCAGGGGGCACTTTGGGCAGGGGCGGCTCATCCTATCGGACTGCAGCCCTCCCACTTAGAAAATAACAAAAAAAAAATCTGTAAAACATAAAAACAGTGAGCGATCCCAGACTGCCTTACCAGCAGTCCTGATATGGACACATGGACATGGAGAACAGAGGAGGTCCAGACTGCTTCAACCACAGTCAGGACCAATGAGGAGGACTGAGCTGCTCTAGCGGGACTTTTTCAGTGCATGGGCTTCGACTTCAGGTAGGTGTTTGGATTGTGGGCTTGCTTGCTGTTGTTCAGTCGCTTCTTCGAGGATCGGTCTGTTTGTTCGGGTGCGCGGATCAGTCTGAAGCTTGCTTGCTGTTCGGTCGGTCGCTTGGTCTCACGGATCAGTCTGTGGCTTGCTGTTGGATCGGTCGCTGGGCTAGGTAGGTGAAGGGCTGTGTGTTCATCGCTGGGTTTGCTTGGTCAGGTGTGTGTGTGTGTGTGTGTGTGTGTGTGTGTGTGTGTGTATGTGTGTGTCGGGGGGGGTCATTTCACACTTGTGAAGTTCACAGGGGAAAGTTGAGCATTATTTTTTTTTTTACACACCTATTGCTTGGTTGTTAGAAATGGATGGGAGTGGAATAGGACCTATAGCTATGGGTTTGTGGTGGTAGTGGGCAATTACACCACATATTCCTTTAGAATAGGAAGGACGTATCATTTATTTGAGGAAGGTATATTTGTGGAAGTGTCACTTCCACAAATATACCTTCCTCAAATAAATGATTAAAAGAGCTAGGAGGTGGAACTCTAAGGTAGTTTTGAATTATATTCATTAGTATAAAGAAGGAGGGGCAACAGTTTAAAAGTGGTATGAAGGAAAATTTTGTTAACAGGTTTATGGTGAGCTGTTTATGACATACTGTTAATATGTTTGCTGTGCGAGTCTACCATAAAGCCAAGATTGTGTACAGAGGTGTTGTTGAAGCTTACTCAAATGCTCGTGAAGGAGATAAGCAGGTGAGCATGCTGGCCAGTTGTCTCTTGGTGCCATAATGTTGTTGAACTTTACTTGTAAATAAAGCTGGATCACATTATCATTTTGGACTAAGGCTGACAGCAACTCATGAAAGTTGTTAAGCATGTCATTTGTGGGAAGGGGACAGCCCAGTGACAATATAAGCTTGTGTGCCTTTGTTTTGATGTAACCTTTATCTATTAGATCTAATTTTTATATTTACTGTGTAGTACAAAGTTTGCCTTCTTTCTAGTAAGTAGATATGAACTGTACTGCTCTGCTACATTTCTATTATATCTCATTTTTCTTTAATAGTAAGTGCATACAAATTGCATCGTCTTCATTATACCCTACGACCTCTTAGTGCAAGCAATCTGGACAATGCTTAAAATAAGGGGAGGGACAAAGGTCAAAGAACAGGGACAGATTTTAAATATTGTTCTTATTAACTTAGAAAATTACTAGAATGAAAGGATTCATGTTAGCATGCATTTTGTGAAGGATAAAAAGTCATCCAGAACTCAAATGTATGCCATTATTAGTGACTTTAACCTTTAGTGATTTGTCAGAAAAAAAAAAACTTTTATGAGGAACAGACCAAAAATATGAGGTAGAAATCTGGACATTCTGCAAAAATCTGAAGAGTTGAAAGATATGATTATCAAAGCTCAATTTTTTTTGGAAATATATCTGCATACAGAAACAATGTACACCATACATGAAAGTTTATTTACAAGTAGCTGCATGTTTTATTTGCACATGGAGCTATTTACCCTATGACTTCACTGAAGATGAAATCTTCCCAGCTGGGTATTCCAGATCAACAAAAGTAAATAGATAAATGAAATAAAATAATAGAACACTGTTTCTGTGTCATAAGTTAGGAAGTAAATAAACAGTGTAGACAATTATGTTGGTCATAAAAACCTACATTTATTAGTGTCTTTGGATAATTTCTTTCTTTACTTTTAATATGTATTCTTTTATGGTAGACTGCACACACACACACACACACACACACACACACACACACACACACACACACACACACACACACACACACACACACACACACACACACACACACACAAAATGAATTAGATATTTACTATTTCAGGAAAAGGTCTTTATTTCCAAAATAATCAATGATTAGTATTGTAGCAGGACCCAGCTTGCCATAAAAATAAGTAAGAAATGGACAATTTAATCTTGGAGATTATTATTTATTTATGAATCTCATATTTTCTCTATGAGTACAAATAAGTAGGAAAGGAACAACCTGACAAAAATGTATCTAAAGTGCAATCAGGAAAAAAGATAACATGTTAAGCAGCTTTAAAAAGTTCTTAGCATTAGACGTGCTCTTAGCAGTGCTGAGCAAAAGCTTGTTAAAAACATCTTAGCACTGTTAAGATCAAGTGCTGGAGACAGTATACAGCACTGGAAGGTAAAACAGATTTTAAATGTTAGATACTTTCTTTTGTCATACTTATAAACAAACTGTGGGTATGGGCAAGATGTCTAACGGCTTTTTAAAGTCATTCATTCTTTAAAGAGACTCTTTCTTCCTGCTGTTAATGCGGCAGTACTAAATATTTTTCTTAGAAAATTGGTAAAACATGCTGGGCTTCTAAACTTTTTTCATTTCTGTAACTAGTATTACATTGAGCAGATAAACCTCTGTGGACAATAAAGAATTATGATTGGGTCTCGCTGATCATAACATTTGTTATGTATTCTCAGCATGGATACAATCATTCACCTCTCAAGCTTTGTTATTGAGGCGAGTTTCTTAGCATCCATATCTCGAATCGATAATAAGCTGGTCATGATCAGAGAGACACGATTATAACCCTCTATATTCACAGTTGTTGAAAGCTGAAGCATATCAAGAATCTGTAAAAGTGATAGCATTGAAGATATGTAAAAAAAAGCTGTTATTTAGTTGGTGCTAAGTAGTATTATTTTGTTAAAGGCAATGTTACAACAAACTAATACATCTTGTTTAATTCTAGCAATTTTCTAAGTTTATAGGATGAATATTTGAAATTTGTCCCTATTTTTGGGACTGTATTCCCCCATTATTGGCTTCGTCCAGGCTTTTTCTGCTAAGGTTGACAAGGCTTTTTGTGCTATGGCAAGAACTGAATTCACGGAATATGTTTGAGGGCTGTATTCCCTCATTACTGCGTTTGTCCAGGTGTTTTGTGCTAAGAGGTTGACAGCTATGGTGAGAACTGAATTCATTAAATGATAGCCATTTAAATTTCAGTCTTCCTCACTTTCAGTGGTATGTTGCTCTGACTGTTTTGCACAGGGACCTTGGTAGTAAAATGTATGGTGGTAACACAGTATTTTTCTTTCACAAAGCAGCTGATTTGGCATAGTGGTATGTTGCTCTGACTGTTTTGCATCCAGACAGAAGGATGAGTATGAATTCCCGTGATGCTGGCAAGAAAAAGCTTAGTGGCGCTCAGCGTAGAAAGTGAGAGAGACAGAAAGAGGTTGCAGAAAGTGAACTGCTGAAAAAAGTACCAAAACTGAGCGCATACTTTATTGCTCCACAAGCGTCTTGTAGTGTGACTTTGGAACAGCGGGAAGAAGGACAAGAGATAACGAACGAAGATATTCGGCAGCCAGAGGATGATCAGAATAATGCCAGCACTCACTCCGAATCCGATGATGCCCTGAATGAACAGAATGTTCCTAAACATGAGGCTCAACTACCAGAATCAAGTGCATCGACAGAATTTCTACCGCCCTCTGCTGACCAAGCATATTTTGGAAGCAAGACATTAAGCGCTTTTGAAAAGAGATTTGTTGTGATGGGTGGTGCATTGCAGCCACCTGGTCCATTCCCGAAACAGGCAGAAGGTCTTAATAAAGGCCGCAGCTTCCAGGAACATTTCTACACATGCAAAACGAAGTCTGGCTTGAGTTTCAGAAGAACATGGTTGTCCTACAGCACGGCTGGTGACAAGTGCTACTGCATTCCATGTTGGCTGTTTGCATCACCGATAAGAACTGGTGATTCATGGACTGACGGTACTTGTAACTGGAAGAATTTGTCGCGTTCCATACAGATACACAAAAATTCAGCGACCCATGCAAAAGCTTGTCAGATTTTTACTAATTGGAAGAACAATGTCACTGTTGATGTCCTGACCGACAAACAGATTATGCAAGACCGTAAGTACTGGCGCTGTGTTCTGGATCGCATAGTGAATCTGATCATTACCATGTCAAAATGCAACATCGCATTTCAAGGTCACCGTGAAAACGACAGCTACACCGATGATGACAGGCCTGGCTCATGAGGATGTTTCCTGGAATTCATTCACTTAATTGCCAAGTACGATCCTGTTTTGGAAAACTTGCTGAAGCAGCCAAAAGGAACCACCAAGTACTTGAGTGGGTCGATTCAAAATGAAATCATTTACATTCTGGCAAGAGAGGTAAAGCAGCAGATCGCAGATGAAATGGCTGACGCACAGTTTGTATCTCTTATAATGGATACAACAGTGGATTGCTCAAAGATGGATCAGTTGAGCAAAATATTTCGGTATGTGACTGTCAAAAAGAATGGTGAAGGGAAGCCGGTAAGCTTGCATATCCAGGAATCATTCTTGGGGTTCACCGATGTTGAAAGCCAGAAGGGTCAAGATTTGGCATCCCTAATTACAAAGGAAATTGAAAGTGTCACTGACCTGAAGAAGATTCGCGGTCAAGGATATGACGGAGCCGCCAACATGAGTGGTGCTTACAAGGGTGTCCAGGCTTTAATGAAGCAGAAAGCACCAAAGGCCTGTTATGTTCACTGCAGTGCTCATGCATTAAATTTAGTCATAAACGATGCTGTTAAGAATGTGAAGGACATTCGGAACTTTTTTGACATGCTGGAAAAGCTGTATGTATTCCTCAGTGCTATTAGCAGATGGAATCGCTTACAGAAAGATAGTAGCTGCTCACTTACATTAAAGTGACTTTGTCCTACACGTTGGTCATCATGGAATCAAGCCTTGATAGCTCTTTGCAGCCGGTTTGTCGACATGATGAAACTGTTGACTGTGTTGTCACTGACTGGCAAGGACAGTAATGAGAAAGGCGAGGCATCGTCGCTGAAGAAATATTTTGAACGCTTTTCATCAATGATGAACATTGTTTTACTGTCACGCATTCTGGGACCACTAGACATTATCTCCAAGATAATGCAGTCACAACAATCCAATGTCACATCTGTTTGCGTTCTGTTGGAATCACTACTGAAGGACCTGAGTGAACTTCGCAACAACTGGGAGACTGTTTTGTTCTCGGCCAAGGAGCTAGCTCAAAGTTGGGGCATGCCATCCGAGTTTGACAGTTCAGAGAGGGTTTCTCGTGCCAAGAAGTTTCACGATGAACTTTCAAATGACTGCAGACTGGAGTCAGCAGAACAGTGCTATAAGGTCGAAGTGTTCAACAGAGTCATCGACTACGCCATTGTCCAGATAACAACACGATTCAAGTCACTGCGAGATACTGACCAAGTCTTCACATGCTTGAAACCTATGACAATTACTGAAACAAATGATGACGAACTGCTGAAGATGTCGAAGAGTCTGATCACGGAGTACTCAGATGACATTTCAGATGAGCTGTCTGACCAACTGCTCCTGCTCAAAATGACTTTCAGTGTCACATTGTCAGCGCTGAAATCTATCAAGGACTTGGCCGAATTCATCTTGATAACTCATTCAGAACCATCTTCCAGCTTTCCGGATATAATCACTGCTTGTTTGCTGTATCTGACACTTCCTGTGACAGTTGCCAGTGCTGAAAGAAGTTTTTCGAAGTTGAAGTTGATAAAGACATTCTTGCGTAGTACAATGTCTGAGGTTCGACTTAGTTCTTTAGCCATTCTGTCGATTGAGAGCCGACGCCTGGAAGACGTGGACACTGACAAGATCATTGATAGTTTTGCTGATAACAAAGCCCGCAAGAAGTCATTCTAGGAGTAGGATTGAACAATGGAGGCACAATTCACATTCTGGTATCTATATAATGTACTGTTTTATAATTGTTTTTTTTTTTTACTTTTTGCTGAAATAGCACGTCTCCAGATTTCAGTGTTTTATGCCACTGTCATAGGTCAAGCGAACATGACTATATGTGATTTCTTTGGCTTTGGTCATCTCGATGGCTTGGGTTCCCGGGGGGGGGGGATGTTGGGGCGCCTAGGAAAAGTTTGCCTCAGGGCGCTTCTAACATAGTTACACCACTGCTGCGAGCCACTCGCTCTAGTGAGTTAAACCTCACCACAACAATAAATAGAACATGCTGGAGGGATAGATTCCTGTCACAGAGACTCCCCATGCTTGGAACAAAATTCCTAACTACATTAGGCAGAGCCCCTCACTAACACTCTTCAAGAGAAACCTTGACGAGTGGATGGGCAACAGAAAATACACCCCTGGGATCACTTCATTGGCTCTTCTTGACAGAGGCTCAGTTAATTAATCAGTGGGATGGCAAAAGCTGACACACTCTGGCTAGGCTTATAAATGCCCTTGTCAGATAGCCTAGTACCTACCTATGAACCTATCATGCTAACTAGAGGCATATCAGTGTAATACAGTTCTTAGCTTTGATTGACCTACATATTAGTTTCTGACTTCCTACCCTTCAGAACTAACATCCCACTGCCTGACCTGCTGTAGTCTGTCTGTGTAGGCCTTGGGGGGGGGGGGGTTACCCATAGGCATCATTCAGATGCCATAGCACAGCCTTTGTTTGTGTTTGTCTACACCTGTGCTGCTGGCTGAGACTGTTGTTGGGTATATGAACCTCCCTGCCTGGCATGTGTGCGAGTCATATGGACACACATGTGGCCCAGCACATTTCTTGCAGTGCATTTTGTCACCCTGTGTAGTACTGGCTACTATGGTGACACCAGTATTTGTTACAGATCTCATGGTGCCACTATAGGTGTTTACGATCTGCTGGCATACCATTCAGCCACCCGATTTCCTTGCATGCTCACATCCATACCATAGATACAGGTAACAACACATTCTACTCTATTCAGCAATTGGTAGGTTGAGTGACTTACTTTGTGGGTGTCCCAGTATTGAGGGTGATGCTGCAGGGCTGCCTATGTTGGATGCACATAGTACACTCCCTACACATGGTTGAATTCAGGTAGTGTCATGTTTGGCATCCCTTTTACTGTATGTGTGAGGCAGAGAGAGGTGTCATTCCTTGGGTCCCTTCTGTATCAGTGTATGTGCTATGCATTGCCTCTTTGCCAAGGCCAGGACATACTGGGCACGCCTCCTTCTGGCTACTGGGGTAGGCTCAGGATATTCCTCCTCCAAGTCACTCTGTGCCTGTGCAGGCCTTGGCAATGGTAGGGGGCTGTCTGGCCCTGCCCAGTGCTCTTCCTACTGCAGCTGTTTCCACAGGATCCTATTGTGTAGCATGGCACATATAATGACAATTTGGGTACATATAGCTGGTGAGTATTGCAAGGCTCCACCAGATGTGTCCAGGCACCGGAACCGTGACTTGAGCACCCCAAACACACACTCTATTATAATTCTGGCCTGTGCATGTGCCTCATTATGGAGTTCTTGTTTGGGTGTGTGTGCATTTCTGATGGGTGTCATCAGCCACGGCTCCAGTGCATAACCAGCATCCCTCACTAGGTGACCATAAGGGATTCCCCCATGGCAAATCTCTGGTACAGCCTTGTCAGATGCCAGATGTGGGAATCGTGACAGCTTCCATGGCAGCCAGCACACACATTCATTATTATGCCCTGGGAATCGCACAAGACCTGGCAGTTGATGAAGGGGAAGCCCTTGCAGTTGATATAGACCCTACCCCGCTCACTGGGTGGTGTTTTGATGCATATGTGTATGCAGTCTATAGCACCCACTACCTCAGGGTATTCTGTTATTTGGTGGAACAGTTATATATTGCTGGCCAACGCCTCACAGGTGTTGGGGAAATATATGTGCTCACTGGCATGTGCTGACATGGCATCCAGGAACTGGTGGAGTACCCTGGATGCTGATGCCTGTGAGATCCCCATCATATCCCCAGTTGGACTTTGGAAGGTACCTGTAGCTAATATTCTTAGGCCTTCCACATACCTTGGTATCCACTGGGATGGGTTCCCCTCTGTGAGTTCTGTGTGTCAGACGTGGCCGACACAGCTCAACAATTTGCTGTAAGAGCTCCCTGTCCACCCTATAGCACTCCACTATCTCCAGCTCATGTAGCCCCCTGGTAGGTTACCCTGGGTCTGTACACTCTTCTGCTTCTCCTCACTGTGGGTTGGTCGACAGCATTCACATCCTCACCACCCTCAGCCTTTTCCACATGTTGCATGATAGCTATTGTAGCTCCTATCATTTTGTTGTTTTGTTTGTTAAAACTTCCCCGCTTGTATACACCGGTGGTATAGAGTATGGGAAAAAACAGAGGGAAAGGTATTTGCATAGTTTATAGTAGTCTTCTAGCCTGGTCTGCTGCCTGTGTAATTGGCTGATTCTGATACATTTCACCTGCCAGCTATGCTAGTTCTCCTAGATTACCTTCCTACTGCTGTTTTGCCTTCCCATTGCCTTCCTGTTTAAGCCAAGGGGTGTGCCGCACAAACACAGTGCTCAAATGTGCACATAGCTGCTATTTCCTGGTTATCTTTTTTTGTTTTCCTTTAAAACAAAGTGTGCAGTGCGCGCACCCACATAGGAAATGTAAAGAGTGCTAGGCAGCCTCAGACACACCCCCTTGCTTAGCTGTGCTAAGCTAGGAGGAAACCCGAGCCATGGGGCTTCAATCCGCTTGCAGTATGCCAGACACACCCGCCTATGATGTCAGCTAACTCCTAGGCTTGCACCAAGCTATCCCTGGTCTTACACTGTTGGGAGCTGCCTGACATGCAAGGGAAATCTGGGATTCACTATTATTCCCCTCATTTGCATACGATTGCCTGCTAATGCATAGTTATATGTCCCACACTGAACCTTCCCCTTAGCAACCACTATTCACTGGCCATGCTGTTTTCTGCCTGCCATTGATTATAATGGCAGAATAGTGATTTTGGTTAGAATGCTTATTTAAGGTATTTTTTCTTATTTTCCCCTGATTCCGTTTGTGCGCCGCTGCCCTACGCTTAAACAGCTGAGATTGGCTAAAAAAATAAAAGTTGATTTTTTTCTGCAAGTGTTTTCCATGCCAATGGCCTTATAGTTGACCATTGGCATTCTTTATATGATATCCACCCTTTATTTGGAGCTGTCATGGCTCCATTTTGTAATTTGCAGAAATGTACTCCGTTACTGGTGGAGTACATTTCCGCAGATTACACTAGTCCTGCACGGCTGGTTTCCAGCTTCCTAGATCGGAGCTTCTCCTCATTCACATGGATTTCTCCTGCAAATGGGGTAATTCACATACAGGGGCTGAGTCTATGCAGGATTAGTGCAGGAGCGCTCGTGCACACTCCTACAGGTTATTCCTGGATTGCACGGCAGGCATATTGCATGCTGGAGCTCCTGCACTAGTCCTGCATGCTGTGCAGGGCATGCAGAATCTGGGTGAGAGCCCTTGGTGATTAGTGTAAGACAGAGTATTTATGCCCTGAATTTTCCTGGTGAGAAAAAATTGTGGATGTTCCAATAGGTGTCTAGTTATATACATGGCAAAGGGGGTCATTGTATTCAATGATAAGTCTGATAAGGGCCAAGTAGAGTGTTCTATATCTTCCTTGGACCTGGATGCCACACCTTTACCTATATGTTGTGTGACATAGAATTATTTTTTTTATTATCTTAGCTACATGTTGGTCAAAGGCCAAATTGCAGTCTACTTATATTACCAGATCCATTACTAATGGATCAACTCTTACAGGAGTTTTATCAAGGGCGTAATTGACTTGGGGTAACAATTTCCCAAAGGGCATTATAATGCATTTTTTGTCATTGAGTTTTAAGCCATAGCTCTGTCACCAGTCATTCGTATTTGTCAAACCCACTTGCAAGATGTTGGTGTCTTGGGATGAATTTATGATAGCTCCCAATTTACTATCATCTGCAATCTTGGTGAGACAGAGGCCTTGAACATTAGCCTTGCCTTCTGAAAAGTAGATGCCAAACAAGAGTGGGCCAGCACAGAGCCCTGGTGTACTCCTCTGGTGACTGTTCTCTTTATGGAGGTAGGCTCCCCAATCCTAACTTTTGGATCTTGTCTGTGATCCAGCCAGCAATCCAATGAGTTATGTAAGGGTTTTCACCTAACTCAGAGAGCTTATTAGCAGTGCCTGAGTGGGATATTGTATCAAAGGCTTACCAAGGTCAAGATACACAGTATTCACTGTTTTAACCTCATTTCTTGCTTTGGTGACCCTGTCAAAGAAGCCTACCAGGTTAAGTAGGCATGACCTTCCCTTAACTAATCCAAATTGTGATGTGTCCACTGTCTGTAGGCTGCCAATTTCCTTGTTTGTCATTTCCACGATAATTCATTTCATGGCTTTGCATATTAGGCTTGTTAGACTGATGGGTCTGTAGTTTCCTAGGTTGGTTGATGGCCCCACCTTTGTGGAGGGAATTAATGTTGTGGTCCTCCATTGACTTGGAACATTGCCGGTTTCAAGGTTGTATTTGAAGAGTGCTTCAAGTGGTCCTGAAAGTTCATGTTTTAGACTGTTCAGGAGACAACCAGGGATGTTGTCAGGACACACTGAGGTGGTGTTCTTGGCTTTAGAAAATGCTGCCAGCACCTGCCCATACTTATAGCTGGGAAAGTATGCTGGAGGGGATTTCACCTGGTGGAGCTGAAGGTACATTAGAGGGGTGAAGTCTGAGCTGAATTTATCAGCCAGTAGATTAGCTATTTCATCCTGATTGGTGAAGATGAAATAATTCACCACCAGTTTAGCACACTGTTGTGTGTTACCTCTAAGATTCTAGACATACCTGAAAAAGGCCTTCTGATTGTCCTTAGCCTTTGAGGCTATCCTGACCTTGTAATTGGCCTTGTTGGGCTTAATTACACATTTTGGTTTCCTCTGTAGTTGTATAAGAGAGCACTTGTCTTAAAGGGAGTGCTCATCCTGATTGTAGCCAAGAGTTTTCTTCTTTTACATTACATATATATTTTATCCTTTTTCCATTTGTTACAAGAAAGCAACTCAAAACAACTACTGAATAGAGTAATGCTGCCTGTACTGGTGTGGTAATATGGTATTTTCACATATGACTTCACTTCAGGCTGATAAATTTAACATATATCCAGAATATATCTTACTGAAATTGCAGTTTAAAAAGTAATTGCTCCTTTCAACTAATAAGGCACTTTTTCTGGTTCTGTAAATTGGAAATAGTTAAAATTCTATTCCCTGAGGACTGTAACATGATGCTTTTAAATTCTGGAATGAGCTGTACTGAAATCACAAAGGGCAGAATTACTGCCATAGGTGTTTTGTATATCTGTATTTTAAAAGGTATTACACTGAATATTTTTCATGAAGTCTCAAAGGGCTTTGGAATAAAGCCTTTAGATATAGGCATTCAGTCAACATGCTTCTCTATACTTTGCTTTCCTAAGGGAGGTTGTATGATATCTTTTCATTGCTGGGAATAAAACACTTGCCTAGAAAACATTACTAATTTTGCATAATATTAGAAGTAAAAACTGCATATATTTCTCTAAAGAAGCAATAGTTTTGTCAGAAAACATGGCTTGAGCAAAATCTCATGTGCTTAGAAAGACAACTTGCTGCTGTCAGATTAAGCATAAAGCTGGACTGAAATTCAATAGGGTAGAATGGGACTCTGGTATATTTTACACCAAAATATACTTTTGTAATTTCATGAAATGTTTGTTATGAACCCTCAAAGGGGGACTGGCATATGACATTTTATATACAGGCAATGCATTTGGGGGGTTTAAGTCATTTCATTATTATAATTTCACATGTTATACTACACATATTTTTCAATAGAAGTGGGACATATCATCCATCTTTAGGAAGAATTCAATACATCTGCAGAGCATATCTTTAATGATTTCTCCTTTTAGAAGAAATATGAAACATATGTCTTTTTACTAGATAGCCAAAGATACTGCCTTTGCAAGTATGTCAAGACAAAAACTCTGCACATGCACTGTATCTTTGAGGAAAAATAACGTGAAAAAGGAAAAAACAAGCAATTAGAATAATAAGCTAAGCATGACAGTTGGATCAGTACAGTTTATTTTCCAAGTAACTGACAAGAACTACAGCTGACAAGGTATTTATACTATCTTAAAGGATACAGTCCTGCCCTTCTGTTTTACATAATGCCATCAGGCACAAAATAACGTTATCTTTTCTTCCTTGAATGGGAAAAGTGTGTAACTATATTACGTCCTAATTTGGTGCTAGAGTTATTCTCAGAAATGCTGCTTAGACAGTTTATTTTTGTAAAAGATACAGACACAAGCATTTCTTGCTCAGCTTTATCATGACATTATTATTTCTCTAATCTTTCCAATAGAACATATTATCTGTTGTTACTACAGCTACATTTGATATCTATTTATCTATTATTTTTAGCTGAGACCCTTTTAGTGAGGCAATGCATTTTCTAGCACCTTTTACCTCTTTTGTTAATTAATTTCATGTATTCCAGTCATTGGCATTCATAAATAAAGATGGTTCACACATGCTGCTCAGAGAAAGTTTTGTAAGCCATTGTCTCAAATTTGTTTGACATTCCAATGCTATGACAAACTTCATGTAATAGTCATTGTAATTTACTGCAGTAAAGAATGAAAATTAATTTGCACTGAAATCACTATGGTTAGAATGGCAACTGTATGTGCATTGTACACTTGAGTATGTAAGGAATAATTCTAGGAAAGTTTTATTAAGAACTTGCAAAGTAAATTAAAATGCTGCCTCCTACATATGAGCATTCATTTCACTATAGCATAACTGCATATTGCATTTATTTTATTTATTATTTATTTTACATTTGTTGACCAGGATAATCCGACTGGATACATGTCCATTTTCAGGGGAGGCCCAGGGAGAAAAGCTCCAAGGTAGAACTTAGAGTAAAAATCACAAAATGATTACAAGTTACACACAGTTTACAAGCTCCAGTTGAGGAAGCAAGTGATATAATCAAACATTTTTAAAACAGTGTTGACACATTGACTAGGCCATGTAACATGATTACAGACTATAGAGGAGGATCTAGTTGGGTTTTGAACAAGGACATAGCCAGTAAGTTTTAAAGTACAGCTTTAGGCTTTTTTTTGAACTGAGTAAGAGAGGGTTAAAGAGTAAGATCAGCAGGAAGAGAGTTCCAAGTTTTGCCAACAGAGTTAGCAAACAGAGGGTCCCCAGCAGAGTTGTTGATTTTGGATGTTTGAACCAGTAGTTTATTAGAAGAGTGAAGTGACATCAGGTTGCTATAGGGGTTGATAATATTTTTAAGTGCAGCCATATTATCAGGGTGGTTGAGATCTTTATGTGCAATTATAAGTGTGTTGTCCTGAAGGAGGCTAGGCCATTCTAGCCACCCCAGAAGAGTTAGGTTGTGACAGTGGTGGGTCCTATAGGCCATGCCTGTTGCAAATCTAGCAATATGGTTATAAGAGCTAGAGAGTTTGCTAAGACCGGATTTATTCAAATTAGTGAGTAGAGGGAAGGCATGGAGAAGAGCAGAGAGTAGATCGGAATGAGCAATAGCAGTCCTAGCAAATAGAGTAAGGAAAGGTTTGATCTTATAGAGGGAGCCAAATTTTTTGTTAATAGTTTTGATAGTTTGATTGACATGGATATCAAATTTGATGGTGTTGTCTATTGTGATGCCTAAGAGTTTGGTTTGCACATCTGAAGAGATAATGGCACCATTATTAGACTTTATGGTAAAGAGTAGTGTGGAAGACTTACAAGTGGGGGAGAAAAAAAGCAACTTTGTTTTGTTAAGGTTTAATATCAGCTGACGGTTAGAGAGTCAGTTTTCAACTATATTGAAAGTATTCTAGGTTAATGTCATTAGATCTGTTGGGGAGATGGCTGAACAAATCAAGGTGGAGTCATCCACATATTGGAAACAGGTAGCATTTGGGATGACAGTGGGAAGGTCATTAATAAAGACAGAGAAAAGAAGGAGTCCTAGTATGGAGCCCTGGGGGACACCTAGGGTGATGAGTAGATGGGTTGATAGTTTGTCCTGCCATAGGATGGCTTGTTGTCTACCACACAGGTAAGTTTGGAACCATTGAAGTGCACAGCTATTTAGTGAGAATGCCTTAAGAGTGTGTATAAGTATTTGGTGGTTGATCATATCAAAGGCCTTGGAGAGATCTAAAAAGAGGGCTGAGGCAAGCTTGCTATTATTTTGGTTATTGTTTATGTTGTTAGAGAAGGATAGGTGGGCTGAGGTGGTACTGTGGTGTGGCCTAAAAGCATGCTGAGAGTTAGCCAACAGCTTATTCTGGATAAGATAATACATAAGTTGTTTATAGACACACTTCTCCATAATTCTAAACAATGGTAACAGAATAGCTATGGGTCTAAAGTTTGACAGTTCAAAGGAGTTGCCTCCTTTATGGAGTGGTATTACATGAGATATTTTCCAAATGGAGAGAATGGTGGCTTCAGATAAGGTTCTGTTAATTATGATGGAGATGGGATATGCTATGGCATCTGCTGCTTTTTGCAGATACTCTGGTGGCAGGAGATCAGCTGCTAGAGTAGTTGGTTTTAATTTTTTAATTAGAGATCTGATAAGTGATGTAGAAACAGGCTGAAAACTAAAAGAGAGTGGGGTAGCAGAATTTGGGTTGGAGCAGCTTGGTGCCAGTTAGCTGGCTTGGGATTGTATAGTCTCTGTGAAGAAACTATTGAAGGTATTTGCAATATCCTCTGGGGATTTATGGTTGGAAGCTGATGGCATAGGAGTGGAGGACTGTCCTGGTTGAAGAAGCTTGTTCATTCCTGCCCAAAACTTTTGAGGTTTGTTGTGATGTTTTTGTTGAAGATGGCAGTAGAAGTTTTTTTTGTCTAGTATAATAGATTTTTTTGCGTGATTCCTTAGCTGTCGGTATGAGAATTGATCTAGTGGGTCTTTTGTGGCATTCCATTTGTCCCATGCCTTATTTCAAGCTATGATTTTAGATTTGGTCTCTTTTGAGAGCTGTGGGACAGTTTTTGTTTTGATTCTACTGGAGCGAGCAGGAGTGTGAGAATCAAGAATAGTAAGGAATATGGAATTAAAGTATGCTACTACATCGTCCAGTGAAAGGTGCTTTAGGATTGATGAATTGCAAACTTTAAGTTAATTTTGAAAATTGGTGGAGTTGAAGTTCTTATTATTTCTGATGATTTTAAAGGTGGTCTGGTGGGGGCTGCCCACCTTGTGCTTGATAATGTACTTAAGTAAGTGGTCATGTAGGTCATCTGGGAGGGATCCTGACTTGTACATATAGGGGTGGCTGTTGATAAGTATCCAATCTAGGATACTGTCTTTGTTATTGGGTTTCCCCTATTCTGGTGGGGAGGATATGAGCTGTGTAAACCAAGTAGGTTTCCATGGGTTGCAGGAGATTCTGGAGAGCAGGTGTTCAAATCAATGTTAAAATCTCCAAGCACCATAGTTTCTTGGGAGTAGGTACAGGATAACCAGTGGAGGAAGTCCCCTAGGGTGTTTGTATTATTACCTGGGGGAATAAATGCAGGCAATGTTTATGCATTTGTTATTGTTAATCTGTAGTTTGTTAATAAGAAGTTCTGCATTATTAAACTGGGGTGGTTGTAGGGAGTCCATAGTAACATCTAGTGTATTTTATAGAGTACAGCTACCCCACCACCCTTCCTAGTAGTTTGATCTAATCTAAGTATATCATAACCTGGTGGTATTGCCTTATTGTCTTTAGTTACCAGTTGTAGCCACGTCTCCATAAGACTTAATACATTGGGGGAGTAAACTGCTAAGAGGCATGCAGACGATGGACCTTATTGTTTATGCTTCAGATATTTAGTTGGCAGGTCAGGAGAGAATTAGGGGGCCTATCAGCCAGTGTTATGTTAGAAAGAATATTAGTTTGGGAACTGGAATCAGCAGGTGGGGATGTGCCAGGATTTGCGTGGATGTCTCCATTCATTGTCAGGAAGTAATATTAGCTAACTATGAGTATCATAATTTTGTTTATACATTTTTGGTAATGTTTAGTTTTGGGGCTGATATACCTGGGTCTAATCGGGTGGTAGTTTTTAGGAATGGTGGGGTCAGGTATGTGGAGAATTATGAAGTGTTCAGTGTTGTTTGATACTGATGTAGTGATAGTTTGCGATTTTGGTTAGTGGAAACGTAGGTAGGGCTGATTTTCATAGGTGCTGAGGAGATATGGCATGAGTAACAGAGGTAACAGCAAAAAGAGTTGCAGTATTTTGAGGGATAACATAGTGCCTGGCTGGGGCATTATGTTGGAACTGCATTTGGAGCAGGAGTAAATTAAGAAGACTAGGAAGATTAGTGGCAGGTAGGGGGGGTTGTTTGATCTAGGAGGTTATCTTTGATAGGTTATAGTGGAGTGGGTGTGGTTTTTAGAGCTTTAAATTTAGCACCACTGGGGACGGGTGGAATCTGGGGGCAGGGTAGGGCATGGAGCAAGCCCGAGCACAGTGAGGGAAGCAGAGCGGGGCCAAACCAAACCACGAGGTACCTGATTTCTGTGCATGCAAGGTAAGTAATTGCAAAATGTTATATTTTATTTTTCTAGTTTTATGCTGCAGATTGATAGTACACATTTGGGGAGGTAAAGAAGATTATATTTCCCACTAGTAGTTCTTTAACTAGCGACCAAATAATTAGTTAAAAATAACACTAAGAAATTCCTGAGGTCTAATGACTTACCAGTGAGAAGAATTCAACTGCTGATGACCACTTGTGTCCTGATGGGAGACTAGTAATTTAAAGATGGATCCATCAACATCATGAATCTAATATATACTTAGTATTGGGGGTGGGGTAGCAAAAAGAGTGTGAGCCAGGTGCAATGCAAAGAAACCAGCCAAACCAGAGAGACAAGTAGTGGAAATCTATGAGTGAAGGCCTCAGAGGGGGTGAGTAGTAATACAAACTCTACTTGTAAAGTGAAGTATAGAAGAGACAGCAAAGATTATTAAGGGTGGGAGTGTGTCTACACATTGACTTGCTTATTAGCAGCCAGTTTATGCACAGATTAGAGTAGGGAGATACATTAGCAATGAAGGGGAATGTATAGAGATGTAAATAAACAGGTGGGCCTCAAGTGATATAAAACTAAGACAAACAGCACTGAAAAGGCTGCTTGAGGGTTAAGTTTTAATCACAGAGAATAGTAAGGACCTGAATTATGTGTATACGGTGTAGTGGACAGTTAGGATTACTACACAAGCTGTGGGGGGGGGGGGGGACATGGGGACACAAGGCTCAAACAGTCAGTGTTATTAG
Source organism: Protopterus annectens (assembly GCF_019279795.1). NCBI lineage: Eukaryota > Metazoa > Chordata > Ceratodontiformes > Protopteridae > Protopterus > Protopterus annectens. The sequence goes on from NC_056732.1 coordinate 459,190,164, forward strand.
CACCCTGAGAAATATTATGCATTAAACTCACGTTTTGTTTGGGGTAGGTATATGACTTTGGCTCAAGGTATTGAATGTAATATATGCACAGAACATGCATTTAAAGAGTTGCCATTATATTGGAAGTAAAACATCTATACATTTGACTATATAAAACACTTTTTAATTCAAACTTTGCATCTGCCAAACCACTTTCACTGAAAGGGACTCTGTTATATAGCCAGATTTGTCACTGTGCTTAATTGTGATGAATAAGATCTAAATAAATGAATGTTAATATGGATTTTGTAGTGGGTACCCAGTTATTATAACCTAAATGTTTTCCAAGAAGACTTAAAGTGAGCATGACATGCCTTTTATTCACCTGTATCAAATGAAGGGTTTCATAGGCATTTCACTATCACAGTAAAGTATGCTGTGTTGAACTTATTTTACTTTAAAAGAAAATATATGACTTTTGATCAGGTTGTTTCAAAAATGCAGTAAATTACCTAAATGAGTTGTCAGTGGATCAACTAGAAATCTTATATATGCTTTTAGACAAAACAACATTTCTGTGTATGTCAATTTGGTCTCAGTAAAATTCAAAATGCTGAACAGGACAGTATACTACAGTCAAATTCATCATAGCACTAAAATGAATTCCATAAGGCTGAACATGATGGTATGCTACAGTCAAAGTCACCATAGAATTACAATGACTTCCATAATGCTGAACAGAGAGGTAAGCTATAGTCAAATTCATGATAGCATTACAATGACTTTCACAAGAGAAGCACACACGTTTTGTATTCAATTTGTATCTGAGCATCTTGTTGCCATTATCTGAATGTTTTCTTTTTTTTAATTTTTTTTGGTCTCGTCAGACCGCATAGTACTGCCCCAGCCCCCACTGCCCTACATCCACTCTATTTCTATCAGCCATCTTCTTAACTTCCAATGCTATTCTGGTATTTTGTCAGGGATGGTAATGGATATTAAGGCCATCCTGGGAACTCAGCCATCTGTGCTTCTGTCTTTGTTTTTCTACTTTTTATATGCTGTACCTACTTTCACTTTCCCTGCCTCCCATGCTTGTCAAACATGTCTGGAGGCAATTCCTCTCTTTGGACCATAGTTAGGGATCATCATTGATAAGCACATGCCCTTCCAGGATGGGCATGCCTATCCTTCCCTGCCTGCCATCAGTCATCAGAGATGCTAATCAATACTGGATTGGCTGGGTTATAGTCTGGGCTTTATCCATCTAGGCCACTGGAGCAGCTTCTCTGAATGTTTTCTTAAGACCTCTCAAAGAGTGACTTTTGCTCAGCAAGAGAAATGCATCAAACATCAAGGATGTGTCTTTTTCAAACTGTCATTGCACTAGAATTATTTGGGACTACAAAAGGGTCATCACCAAAACACCATGTGTGTCTGCAGTCAGGTTCATCAAGGGGCTGCAGTGTAATTTCAGTACATTTTGATTTGTTAACCTTGGTAAAATAGTCATGACAGCTGACATTTTAAAATGGTCAATCAGGATATGTACAGACTAGTAATGACAGCAAATTCTAAGCAGTGGTTAAAAAACAGATTTGATAGCTTTTTATGAAGGTAACACAATGTTAATATGATAATGACAATAAACAATTCAAATTATGGTGAACACACTATGATAATTTCTGTATGGCATAATTATGTTCAATATAGAATGGATATCTGATTGTTATCCACTCAACTTTAAAGGTTATGTAGCAATGGTGTTCTCTGTGGGTTGCATGGGTAATAAACCTGCATGTGTTATTTGTGATAGTTTGTAGACCGAATGCATTTTTCTTCAACACTGTTGATACTATGAGAATGTTGTATTCCTTTTGAAATATAAGTACCCGGTTCCCAATTTCTATTCTCTCTTCTAGAGACAGAAAATACCCAGAGCAGAAGTTTGATTATTTTGATTTCATAGCCTCAGTATTATGCTGGAATATTAGATGCTGATTAATCAGAATCCCCAGAAACACACATTTTTAGTTGATTCTAGTAGATGAGATTAAGGTTGTCTTATGCTATGTTTCAGCTCAGAAGAACTGAGACTAGATTTTATTTTATTCCAATGCCAATTCATTTTTTTCATTGGGGAGCAACAGCCATTTCTTTCTAGTAATGCATTTGAAAAACATGTGAGAACTTTTTAAAACACTTTTATGTAGTGTAAGTAATTTGATCTGTTACTGGTAATTGGGGAAAGTTAGCAGGGGGTTTACTGAAAGAATATTAGCAAAGGGGAGAAAATGGAACTTAAGAGACTCCTTTATTGGTTGGATTGCATAGCATTCTTAAGGCATTTTCCAGTTATCATTTTTCAAAATATTTCATAACACGTCTCATAGTGGGGTTGATACATGAATCTTTACATACAGATACCAAATGAAAGGTTTTGCATGTATTTTTCTATTATTGTCTGATATGTTGCCCTATACTATACTTACATTATGGGTGAGAACAAGACATATACTTAAGGGTGAACTAAATAATCTATCAAGAATATATCTTTATGAGTTGTTATTTTATCATAAGTAAAATTATTTATATTTCACCAAGACAAAGCAACATTTTTGTAAATGTAAATGTGTTATCACCAAAGCCCAATGAGCTTAAGAGGAATGCATTATCAATTTCAGCTAACCTGAGCTATCCTGATATCCCTAATGGTAGAATGGCAGACCTCTTAGGAATTTTGTATCACAGTGCATCATCTTCACTCCCTATAAATTTTGTTACAGGCTCTCAAATAGGGATGTCCATATGCTCTTTTATATATGTATATTTAACATAGGATTTCAAAGGCACTACACTGTCACAGATTGTCAGTGTTGAATTATATTCAGTTTCCTTTTTGTAAACAACTGACAGTGTGTATAATACAGCACTTTTCTATCATATAGCTGCAGCAAACCATCATATTTGAATAAAATACTTTATATTTATTTATTTGTACTTATTGACTGAGAATGCCCCATTTTTAGTGGACTCTTGGAGAGGCACCCTCAAACTAAAGCAGAAGCATCAACCTGGCAAACAGCAAACTACTGTGGATGTTATACAGTTAAATAAAACATACAACTTAGTCCAAATACTGCACATGCCATAACCCTCAATAAAGTTTGTACTTCTTCTGATATAAGCAATCAGTTTAACAAAGCAAATATTGATACATTAAAAGGCACAACCTAATTAAAAAAAAAATTAAAGAGTTTTAGTTTAAAGAATTTTATTTGGGACAATTCACAAATGAATTATCTTGGAATTATAATTAAATCAACTGTAAAAGACTCAATATCAATACATTGTAGTAATTTAATAGACACTTTTACTAAAATAATTAATAATCAGAACATTTTTTTTTACAATGGAAGAGAGGCTTACTTTAATAAAAATGATAATCTTACCAAAAATACTTTTCTATCTACAATCACAAATTATTCTGCTTCCTAAAAAACTTTAAGAAATTAAATTCTACTCTTCTTAAATTTCTCTGCTTCCCTAATAAACCAAGAATATCCTTTGATTGGCATGTTAAAAGTTGGCAAGAAGGCGGATTAGTTTTTCCAAATGTTGAATTATACACCAAATCCATAATTCTCTATTTAAAATCTCTATGGTTAAATTCCTCTTACCAACCCACTTGGAAATCCATTCATTAAAGATTAATAAATAATACCAGCTACTTTGTAAATTTGGAATTAATAAATTGTACTGGATCTGCAAAGACTTATGCTTAAATATAAAGAAAAATACTTCACTGATTACATCCTTATAACCTTTAAAATATTCATGAATTCTAATTATATAGTTACAAAACAGTGTAAGAAACTTCTCTGTGTGGAAGTTTTTCGATCCATATATATCTAGTTAATCACTGTATATTAATCAGATCAGATAATGGTAGCAGAAATAGCAAACATAAAGTCATCCTAACAAAAAAATAAAAAATAAAAATATATAATTTGAAATATTGTACAGAATTATTAAGTATTCGAAATTAATCCAAGCAGGGTAGGCAGTCTGTTTCCAGTCAAAAATCCTTTATTAAGTAAAGTAAAGTAAAGCAAAGTTAAGTATGTACTTAATAAAGGATTTTCAACTGGAAACAGACTGCCTACCCTGCTTGCATTACTTTTGAATACTTAATAATTCTGTACAGTATTTCAAATTATATATTTTTATTATGTTTTATTGAGTTAGGACAGGTTTAAGTTTGCTACTTCCACTACCATTATCTGATCTGATTAATATACAGTGAATAACTATATATATATATATATATATATATATATATATATATATATATATATGGATTGAAAAACTTCCACACATGTAAGTTTCTTGCACTGTTTTGTTTTTGGACCCACTATACTTATTTAGTGGGTTGTTTGAGACTTCGGGGATACCACAGTGATTACTAATTATATAGTTAAAGATTTATTGTTTTTTTTTTTTTTTTGCTCCCTACATCAGATACTGCTGGTTGTTTGGGAACGTTTAATATAAACAAAATTCTAGACCTTAGATATGCAAATTTAATGATTTCACATCAATTCTTAGAAATAAATCACATAATACAGATTAACTTCTTGCATTGTTTAGAAAATAATAATTGGTTGACTATACAATCTTGTAAAAAATGTTAGTGATAAAATCACAATCTCCATGGATTTTCAAGCAAAACATATTCCAAAGATACTTAAGTTTTTTTTTTCTCAGAATCAATAGTACTCGAATAAGAATAAATCATATATATATATATATATATATATATATATATATATATATATATATATATATTAATAATTTATAAAATAATAAGAAAATTGTTTGGTTCCACAGATTCATTATTTTGGAATTACTCAATTAAGATTAATGAGAAGGGCTTTTCTGATGAAGATAGATGCTTAATTCTTAAATATGGGTGAAAATCTTCTTTTTCTCTTTATTGGAAAATATATACATGTACATTTCTTCACAGCTCTTCTTTAGCTCCACATAAAACAGTTTAGTATATAGCTATGGGAAAATAATTGCTGGAGGTGTAATGAAGTCTTTAACATACATTGGTTTTATATGATATTGGATTGCAAAATAGTAACTCCTTTTTGCATTGGATTTAGAAATTTTGCCCAAGCTTTGTGGACAGATATTTGTATTTGTAACTTCTTGATCTTATTTAATAATACAGTTCCAGATTCAATTTCTAGGGTGTAATTGCCTCTCCTTTGTTCCATTTTAGCTATAGCAAGAAAAATTGTTATAAAGAATTGGAAATGTAAAATTCTCTTTCTTTCATTGAATTCATTAATTTAGTAAACAAATGTCTGTAAAAAAAGAATTGTCAACTGCCAAAATGAGAATATTAGTCAATAGATTAGATTTGGGTCTAAACTAAGGGATTTATTTGATAAATTTTAATGATTTAAGTTTTCTGTTTTATTTTGTTATGTGTGTTTGTTGAATCCAAAACATGTCCAAGAACATGTCCAAAATGCATCTAATGAGTTACCATTACATAGAAAATATTATTGCTGTATGTATCCTGACAACCAACACCATTTTAGTGTCTGGAAATTGAAATCAGCACAATGCCATGTGCTGATAATGTACTACAGCCAAAATTAATACTGCAATGCACTGAAACCATGGCCAACATAGGTGCATTTCATCCTTTAGTACCTATCATTTCTTGACAGTTTTGTTAACAGCTTTCAAACATAATTTGACATATGGCCCTTAAGCATGGACAATGATGTATATAAAGATATATATATTTTAATAGGTTAATACCTAACTTCCAGAAGTTGAACTTCATGTGGTACAAATTTATTTGAGAATTTGTTCAAATAAACATTTTATGGATGCTAAAGCACATCCATGGTGTTAGTGTTGTTAATTAAGAATTCTATAAAGCATTCAGATATTTCAGGACATCAGAAATTAAGAAACCCATTTTCAGATGTGAAAACATATTAGTTTTAAAGAGTTCATGTACAAAGAAGTACAAAAGTGCAGTTTGCGCTTAGAAAAATGTTCTAGTTGCAACTACTAGTAATTCTCCCACTGCAAAGCAACTTAGCAGAAAATCAGAAGCTTTGGATCGAGAAATTCAGTTTCCTTCTCATGGCAATGGAATAGCCAAGAACCATTAAAGGGCACAATATTCTGCATTTCTGCATGCTATCAGGGAAGAAGCATAAAAGTTGCTTAATACTTTTTCACATTTCTGAAGAGGATAATACTAGCATGACAACAGTTAATGAGAAGCTCAAGAATTATTGCAAAAACAGAAATAATTTGCCATTAACTGGCCATTTATTCTTCACAAGAGATTTGATAGATTTTATAAATATTCCAAGGCATTTTAGTCTCATGACCATTTATACCTTGCTAGTAATCTTACCAGGCTATACCTTTTCATTCTAGGAGGGCCATGCAAGTCAATATAGGAGTAAATATCCATCCAGTTATCTAGATTATGCTTTAAGGTATATAGTAAGTCCCTCTGATTTACATGCAAGATGAGTGTATTTAAGAGTGTGGGGGGGGGGGCACTGATTTACAAACCTGTCCTTCCACCATGTTTTATTTATCTGTTGATGAAGATACAATTTGTTGCTTCTAGTAATGGTCAAGCCACTGAACCTGTAGACATGTAAGAGATCCAGTTTATTTGGATCCCTAATGGTGTGTTAAATGATACAGAGATCTCTCCTCAAAAGCCTATATGACACTAAATTAAGGTATAGAGCTTCCAGCCTCAATTGATAGCTCAGGGTCTTTAGGCATTTGATCTTTTTGATTAGGAATCTTTGGGTCCTCCTAATTACCTGATATATTTACTGAGATACATCTTAAATGGGGCATTGCACTCAACAATTGGTCAAACTGTAATGGAGTGATTATCTCTTTAGACCTTGAGGATATTCCATTGGCAACTAGCTGTGCTAAACAAGAGGATTTTCTGACAACCATTGTTACATGATGGTCAAAACAGAGGGAATTATCAATCAATGTTTCTAGGTCCCCACCTAAATTTCCATGTACAGTAATATGTTATCTATACCATGTGATGAAGAGAGGAGTATGATGAATGATATGTGACTTTAAGTAGAACATAAATGCTCACTAACAAACGTCAGAAATGTTTCCGGAATATGAATCAATCAAAAAGGACAGTTTTTATCAAAATATGTGACATTGTGCAGAGTTACTGAAACTAGAAGTAAACATTTATAATAATTAAATGGGGAGATTGAAGTGTACAAAATAAAATGCGCATACACTAAAAAGGCACACATAAGAAATAAAGTGTGAATGTATTATACCAGTAATAAAAATGAGAAACAGAGAGATAAGGTATACTAAAGAATTACATAATTTAAATTGATGCTTTGTGTACTTGTTGTAGCTATATATTAAATAATTAAATACTAAGCAGTACCATGCATTTATAAGTGTTGTAGACTCTTTTCTATAGAGAACCATTTTCCAAATATGCATATAAGGAAAAGAAAGATTATTCATAGAAATGTGCCTGTTACTAAACAGAAACATAGAAATGATCTATCTATAAGCAAACTTAAAAGTGAAATGAGTTGATAAAGTGAAATCTAAAAACATGAACTGCTGACATAAGGCTAAAATTCAAAATGCTGGCAAGAATTGTTGAGAAACTGAAATCAAAAATCTGGAACTTGAGCTAGACACTAGCACACTAGCATGCAGTATAATGGTATGGCTGAAGATACTTTTGAAACTCGAGGTCCAAGATGAGCAAAAAAAAAAAACTATTTCCACTTTGTCAGTTTATGCAGTGCACTATATACAGCCATTAGATTAAATTAAACATTTACATGCAAGCATAAAAATAAAAAGGAAATAACATGTTTCAGATTGTGGCACATAAAAAAACAACCTTTCCTAAATCTAAAGCCAAATAGCTTTTGTAAAGCATGGAATTGTCAAACAAACTCAGTCTGAAAGCTAAGTATGCATGTCTACAGTAACAGCTATACAGTCAAAAAATCTCAAATACTGTACTGAACAATTGAGTAAAATTCTTTATGACTATTTTGATCTATTTATTGGTTTAGGAACTTTGCCAAGAAGATACATTATACAGGTAAATCCTGATTACATGGCAGAGGTACATGATCTAATGAAATTCTCTCTCTCAATAATAAAAAAGAGCAGGATGTTAAATGCATGTACATCTTAGGTATTATTAAGAAGCAATGATGGCCAATACAGTGATTCAGCAGTGTGGTTAATATTGGAAAGCAAAACAAGATACGCATTTGCATTAGCTGTCAATACCTGAATAAAATGACTAAGAGAGCATTACCCATTTCTTAGAGACAAAGATTCAGATTCAGCAATGTTGAGAGCAAAGATCTGTTCAGTACAAGATTTAAACCAGTGATTTTGACAGCTTAGGCAATGACATTTCTAAATTCTTTATCTAAAATACGCCATTATGAAAACTATAGAGTGTTCTGAATTCTGTTTGACATTTTAATAGCAGTACAGGTATTCCAAAAAGTGTCTCACTGGTAATTGAAAGCTTTTGAAGTGATTCTGGGTTCAGGTGCCTAGGCAGCAAGACATTTCTCTGTTGCACATTTGATCGGGGACACATAGTTGAAGTCACATTCAGCTGCCGAGAAATATGGCTGTTGTAAATTCCTGTGGGCAAAGAGAAGCACACACTACCCTGTCCACAGCTTTAAAAAAACAAGTGCATGGGGTTAGAATAAGTAATGAGTGTTGTGTTCAGTGCACTGTACATGCTTATGTAACTATAAAATGTAGAAGTATGCAATAACATGGAAGAAATCTTGCATGCTGCATCTTGCATGCTGCTGTACTCACATTTATGCTCAAGTATGCATTTTAGGCAATGTTTCCTAGACACACTTAAGGGGGCAGTGACCCCCACACACCAATAATAAAAGCATTGCCCATTGTACACCGCATTTTTCCTGTCACTGACAAGCCCACTGGCCAGCCTACTATACTGCCTGCTGCGTCATGTTGCCTTGACACCCATGGATATTATTTTCCTCCTGTGAATTTGATTATTGAAGTTATGGGCATGGAACTGCATTCTTCTGTTCACCCACAGGGAATTTGCAACAGCCAAATTTCCCTGCAGCTGAATATCACTTCAGCCATGTGTCCTCAACCAAATTACCTCGGGGACATGTCTCACTACCAAGGTGCCTGAATCCAATATTGATTATTTGTAATTAAACCCTGCAGGCAATAGTTTGATGGAAAAGGCAGAGACTCTATAGTGACTGTTTGATGTAGTGTCATTGACTGGGAAAAAGCACAGTAATACAGAGAAAGAAGGAGCTAAGCACCAGAGATTTTGCCGGACTACTGTGATGTGTAATGAGCCTGTCTGCAATATGTGCTATGGATTGGTCTGCATTCTGAATACTGGGGAGATGCTGTGTCAACTGATTCAGTGTCAGCATTTCTAACTTCAAACATAAAAGTATATAAGAAACAAAAATAACTGCTACCAGTGTACTTGAAATATTGGCTGCCACAGACTCCATTAAACTGAAATCTTCTGAGTGTTAAGTAAACCACCCTACACTCTAACTACCTATTAGGAAGAGTACATGCAAGGAAGGTCTTTGCACATGTGTATAAAAAATAAAATTAGAGAGAAAAACACAGGTGTCATTTGTTTCTTTCAGCAAATCCTTTTATCTACACACAAAAGAAAATACATACTTGTACATATCTGCCTTTCCCATTTAAAGGCTGACTTGTGTTTAAGCAGTACTTAACTTTAAAGAGACTTAGGATCTGGGTTTGGTAGAAAAATCTGCACGTTTTTCTCAAAGTTACAATGAGGCCGGAGCTGGAGGGCAGATTTATACACTCATTATGCAGTGAGGAAAATCAACTGCAGCAGTTGCAAGAAGCATCTGAATATTTGCCTGGAAGCAGATGTCGATACAGCAATGTACAGTATGCCAATACCTTAGGAGAGTTAGCCACACAAATGAGAATGATGTCTTTCTTGGACTCTGTAGCTGAGAAGGGTTTTATGGCATTTACACACTGATTTTATTCTAGCTGCAAAGCATGTGGTGTATCTACAAAGCTTGTAGACAGAATTCCTTAGATTGGTAAATTGAATTAGGTCAGGCATGCCACCACAGTTATAGAAAGTGGGTTAAGATGGTGGTGACAGCACTAGTTATGTGGCTTTAGATTGTCCTAGAATGTGAGCAGTAATATGGCATGCCAGGACCAAAGGAAAACAGCAAACCAGTGGTCATGCTATTCACTCTACATAGGAGCCAACTGGAATCATGTGGTTCAAGGTACTATGGCATTTTGAAACTTAGGTCAGTTGTTGTCATGGCATACAGCAGTGAAAATGGATAGCAGGGTTGAGTGACCATATCCATATAAGTAATAACTGTGCTCAGAAGACTAGGAAATGGTATAAGAATTATTTTTTTTACTCTGTTGTTATAATAATATATGACTCCTTTCTAATTTGCTTGAAAAACAGAGCTGTATTTACCCTCTATGAATAATTATATAGTGACATTTTCAAAGTAGATTCAGGAAAATGTCCCAGTCCTCACAACAATCATATTCCCAGTGGTCTACACACATTCACCTATGGACAGATACTTCTCAGGTGTGACACCACTGATCACTGTTTAAAACAACCCAAAAAGTAAGTGTGAAATTTGGTAAGGACTCACAGTAGTGTGTCACGACTGACACAAAGTGAAAGAGAGCTACATATGATGGGTATCAGAATATGAGACTATCCCCACTAAAATATATGGGACAGTCCTCAAACATAAACCTTATTCTCATATTACTAAAGCCTCTTATATAAAATTATCAAATGCAAGGTTTCAGAGGACGTTTTTGACAAAGTTTGACATTATGTCTTGCTTCCACTGGGGATATTTGAATACTGCTCAAAATTCTGGTGTCACAAATATATGTACACTAAGGTTTAATTGCATTAGAACTGAAAAAAAATGTTTATTTCACCTGTCAAGGCAAAAGTTCTGTTACTGCATATAATGTTAAACATAAACACTATACTGACAAAGTCAATGTGCTGTTATTTACATTATGATTCAGGTGCAGTAAAATAAGGAAGAATGGTATTCCTGAAAGTATTTTGCACTCAAACATCATACTAGAATTGCCTGAATTTTTTTTTATGATCAGTCTTAGCAGAAGTCACATATTGTTTCTCTGTTATATACATATAGCAAATGCAATATTTCAAAAGACGTTTTATCAAAATATGGCATTATACCTCCCCTTCAAATGGAGGCTAAATGACCTCTGCTGAAAAGGCAGTGTGAATGGAATGTTTTCAATATATCTGTACTAAGTTCTCATTATATCAGAAACAGAACATTATTCTTATTTTGCTAAGTAAGGCAACATTTCTATTACTGCATCTAAGGTTAGGCTAATCTCTTTGTTCTGGCAAAGTCTGTGTGCTTGCATGTAGCTAAGAATTAAACTGCAGTGAAGTCTCTGGAGTAGAATGGCATTAATTAGTATATTTTTTTTCACTAAATATATTTTTATTTTTTTAAATAAGATGTCTTAAGAAACATTACATGAAATATAGATAAATAACATATTTACAATTCTAAAACATTACTAACTTCAAACCATTATATAACTATTTACATTAGTGTCTATGCAAATAACATTGAAATTCTATATTATATAAAGTTAGAAACATAAGATGATATATCTTCGTCAATTTTTTCAAGTATTTCCAGTACTTTCATCCAAGAGTAATAGTATAAAGTAGATCTTTTAGTTCTGTTCTTCACTGTTAATATTTCCACATGAGCAACTGTTGATGTTAAATTCTTAAATTCCTTGAGCGTAGGAGAAGCCTCATTTTTCCAATGTATAGTTATGATTTTACGTGAAATTGCCAATAGTGACCATAGGATTTTAGTGTCTTTTTTGGTACACAATTTGGAATAGGAGGACTGAATAAAATTATGGACTTTGTTAATTGAAAATTATCATTATAAACAGTCTGAAAAAAATAGTTAATAGACTTCCAGTACATATTGAAACATATACATTCATAAAAACATGCTGCCGATCTGCTTGTATCTTGATTTGGCATCTCCAACATTGATCTTAACTAGAAAACATTTTGGCTAGCCTATGTGGTATATAGCAACTTCTGTGTAGATATCTCCAAGTGAATAATTGCCAGTATTTTGATAATGTAGAACATTTGGAAGATTTTAGAATATTTCTTTTTTCTTCTTCAATTGGAGGATGGTTGTTTATTAAAGTATAATAATCCCAGTATGATTTTTCTTGAAAATTTTTTGTTTTTTTAACAATTTTATAGATATTAGATAAGTAACCTGTACCCTGATAAGTTTGTTTTGTGATAGGAATAAGGTATTCAATGAGTTTTGGAGCTTCATGTCTAACTGAGGGTTGCATTTGTTCTACTTTATTTAGAAGAAAATGTCATAGATTTTGTAAAAGCAACCAGTCGTCTTTATTTATATTATAATTGTAAGCTATCTGTTCATTTGCTAATATTTTCCCTTTCTCTATAAGTTGATGCCAAAAGAGTAATGATTCTTTCTTGAGTATATTCATTTTAGAGATTTGGGATGTGTCTAGAATAGTGGGTGTAAAAGCTATAGGGAAATAAGACAAATCCAAGAATTAATATTTGGTATTTTGTTCGTATATGTTTTGAACACTGATAGTGTAGAGCCTATATAGTTTGATGGTAATTTATTGATATTATTCTTTTTTCCTAGAAAATAATCTTTTAACATCCATATAAGGGGTGATGATATTACAGTTAAATTGTCTTGTATATGATTGTAATTAAATTCTATGTAAATCTGCTCATGTGCTTGTTTCCATATAGGTGTGTATGAATTATTTAACTATAGTGTTATATTTTTAATAACAGAGGAGGTAATATATAAATCAATATCTGGTAAATTAATTCCACCATCTTCCCAATCTGGTAAATGCTTTTTTAAGGCTATACGGGGTTTATTTGGAAACCATAGAAAATTTAAAATTAGTTTATTCTATCTTTGAATAATATATTTAGGAGGTGGCAATGAAAAGTTTTGTATTAAGAATAATATTTTGGGAAATATGATTGCTTTAATAAGATATAATCTGTCTACTATTGAAAAGATGTATTTATTCCAGTAACTGATTGTTTGTTCTACTTTGTCTAGTATTTTATTATATTTAAATATTAGAGAATCTGTTAATTCATTGAGTAGATTTATTCCCAAGTATAATAATTTATTTTCTGTTACTATATATTTGGAAAATATTTTGTTTATATATATATATATATATATATATATATATATATATATATATATATATATATATATGTTTACAGTTACAGGGCATAATTTTAGTTTTGTTTTCATTAAATTTTAGGCCTGAAATATTTTGAAATTTATTCATGGAGTTAAATAGAACATTCAAAGACTAATTGGCATCTGAGAGAGTTAAAAGTATGTCATCAGCAAAGAGTTGGATTTTAAGGTTTAACATTTTATTAATACATATGCCCTTTATGCTATTGCTTGATCTGATTTGATTTGCAAAGGGTTCTATGAGTAATGCAAATAGCAATGGTGATAAAGGGCAACCTTGTTTAGTTCCCTTTTTGATTGTTATAGGGCTTGATCTATGTGATCCTAGTTTAACATATGCAGTAGATTTTTCATATAATATTTGAATAAAGTTATTAAAATTAGAAGGAAAGTTATATTCTTTTAAAACTAGTGAAAGAAAGTTCCAGTTAACAGAATCAAAAGCTTTATTAATATCTAATGAAATTACATTTAAATCTAGGACTCTATGTTTGCTATAGTCTATTAATGTTAGTATTCTTTTAATATTATCTGACGTGTTTCTTCCTTTAATAAAACCTGTTTGATCTTTGTGAATTAAGGAAGGAAGAAAGTGTTTGATCCTATCTGCATACCTAGCCATAAACATCTTATAGTCTATATTGAGTAATGATATTGGCCTATATGAAGAGCACTGCTTCTCATCTTTATCTGGTTTGATAATTGGAGATATCAATGAATATTTCCAAAGGGTGGTATGAGCAAATCTTTTTTGGCTATATCATTTACTTTTAATAGTAAGGATATGGCTTGATTGGGTATTAATTTATACATTTCTGGTAGCAAATTGTCTGGGCCAGGTGCTTTATTTGTCTTGAGCTTTTTAATTTGTGATTTTAATTCTGTCATGTTGATTGGTTTGTTTATAATGTCTATTTGTTCTTGTGTTAATTTAATATGAATATTATTTTCTAAGTATTTTTTATACCCTTGGTAGGTGTATCTTGGGTGTTTAGGGAATTATCAAAGTTAAATTGAAGTCTGAATGCTTCTAAAATATCATTTAGATTTGTAACTCTTTTGTTAGTATTAGGAATAAATATTTTATTTGTTTAGATTTGATTATTTTTTTGTTCTATTAGCTAAGTGTCTCAGGTGTGCTGGATTAATAGAGTATGAATTTATTTTTATCTTTTCTAAGTTAATCATAATCTTATGATGTAACAATTCTGCATACTTTGTCTGTGTGTCTGAAGAAGTTACTTTACTTAAAGTGACGAAAACGTGAGAAAAAATTTATTAAATTGACTTTACATTAAAAGAAAATGTTTTTTGGGGATTAACATCTTTTTCTGCTGGCTACTGTTGGGCTCCTGTTCTGTTTGGGATTGTTTAATTCTGCATACTTCTTATTCATTTGTGTAAGTTCTTGAACTTGAGTAGTATTGCCCTTTTGTATTTCTAGTTTCAATTCATCTGATTTGTTTTGTAAGTCTAGCATATCTTTATTCCATGACTTCCTTTTATTTATGTACCAGGATAATATTTTTTCATATGTAACTACTTTTAATGAATCCCAGACATATATTTATGAAATATCCCCTGTGTAGTTTATTTCTAGAAAGTTTTTGATTGTTTCTTCATAATATTCTGTAAATTCTGTCAATTTTGTGATATAGGAAGGTATCCTAGTGATGGGATTTGAATGAAAAGGTGTAAGCTCCATCTCAAAGACTATGGCATTATGATCAGATAAGGGACAATTTATAATTTTGACTTTGTCAAGTTTTGTTACTAGGTCATTGGCAACATATATTCTATCTATTCTAGAGTTAGTTCTATATCTATGAGAATAAAATGAAAAGATTAGTGAGTCTGGTTCTGCAAATTCATTTATATCTTTTAAATATAGTGCACCTATACATTTTAAAAGCACCTTGGAGATAGGTTGATTTCATCTTTTAGATTTAGAATCTGTATCTTTTTCATTTATTGTACAATTGAAGTCTCCTGCCAATATCAGGCTACCCTTAGTTAGATGAATTATCTCTTCAAACTGTCCTGGAATCTAATATAGATTTACTAAAGTATAAATTCTCTTATTTAACTCTATTGAAGCTAGACAAAACATACCTGATGTATCTTGATGAGTAGTAATTATTTTAGGTGTTATAGTTGTATTGCAAAGTAGTATAGCTACTCCTCTTTTTTGTTTTATATTGGAAATGTATTAATACTGTGTAATTATTGATGTTTAAGTTGTTTATATCTCTATCTTATAAGTGTGTCTCTTGTAAGAATACTACTTGTGGTTTATGTAAATTTATGTATTTGAACAGGCTTCTTCTTTTATTACTATTATTCAGACCACTAACATTTATGGATAAACATTTCATTTCCTAGTTTTGAGTTTGTTTTATATGTGATTTTATGTAAATATTGTTTATTTTTTATTCTATCTTGGATGAAGAATTTAAAAATGTTTTACTGTATAGTTTTTGCATGTTTCTGACTGACACCAAAGTAATAATTAAAAACAATAAAACTTCTGAACTTGTAATTCTTAACCTTAAAAACCATTCCCTATCACTATGAGGTAATATATCTCTTTGTTTGGTTAGTGAATCTAACCAAACAAACTTTCTACCCTCACAAATAATGTTTGGATCAGTTTCTCTTATCCTCTTAGTTTTAAATAAAGACACTTAAATAATATATGAAAATAATATAATCAGCTAAAATATATAAATATATTATTTTCTCTTTATATTATTGTAATTCAGTAATACTTGTTTCTAATCAGGTTTCAAAAAGGTACAAAACATTTAGACTAAGGTAATATCATTTCAAAATAGTTTAGAGTATTAATAAACATTTTTTCATGTTCAACAATATTTTTTACAAAAAAAATATATAGAATTATACACTCTGTGAAAATCTGAACAATTGGCAGATAAATGAGTCTCTGACTACAAAATCAATTAAGCAAGGTTTAATTAATGCCCTAAAACTGGTGAAAGAGAAATTATAACAAGGGTATGAGTTATTTAGCTTTATGGAAGAATTAGTGTGGCTGAGATGGAATGAGCCCATAACAAAAACCTGCAATGCCCATATTATATTTTCATCTTTTGGATTTAACCACATCACCATTAGGTAAGGAGAGTATGCTTAACGTATAAAGAAATCCTCCACAAATGTAAATACAGCAAAACTCCAAAATGTCCCTAGGGTCCACAATAGGGTCCAACAATACCATTTTAAGTCAGTCTAGGGGGGAAGGAGAATAGCTGGTAAATATGGTGTGGATATGGGGTGCTGGTTTTCAGTTCAAACATCATGTTCTATGAAACAGGACAGCATTACTAGTACAAAAGCAGCAACTGGTGGTGGAAATCATCGCACAGTTGTCAATTTAATATATTAATTTGTATACTGTAAGTGAATTCATCATAGTTAATACATGTGAAAAAAGTGTGTCTTTTTAGTTTAATGCTTTCAATGCAGTTACTGCCACTTTATAAAAATATATTCAAAAATAACAGCTGTTTTCCAATTCAAATAGTAATGCAGCTATTAAAGTGTTTAAAATGTCAGCTATTATTATTTTACTTTTCAGATAGTTGTAATATAACTTTATTTACATTTCGGTGGACCAATGGTTAAGGTGTTTGCCTTACAAACACAAGGTGCAGGGTTTGAGTCTCACAAGGAATAATTGCCTAGGCTTAAAATGGCTCGCAAGGGCAGTTAGCTTAGTACTATCCTATGAACCTATACGTATATAAATGTCTACGAGAAGATGAATTACTTGTTTAACTACCATACATTTCTCTTTTCTGGAGAACACGACAACCCTTTTATATCAGTAGTTGGTACTTTTTAATTCAAAACTTAAAGCTCATCTGGTCTAACAGCTGTGCCAGGATTCCAAACGGAACTGCAAAATGCCAGATCAGTGTAACTATTTTATTGTATTGATAAAGTAAAACATAAATGTATTATTAATGTTTATTTACTAGTACCATTTAAAACTGCATTGATAGATAACAGCTGCTTTCCGATTCAAAACGCAAAGCTGCTGTGCGAGGACCCCAACCCCAACCGCATGATGTCAGACAATTCAAACTAATGTGCAAAACAGAAAACACTGAGAACTAAGTTTAGTTACACACCAAGTGTCAGAATAAACTACTGATCTTTTATTGCATAGGCTGGATCATAGATCAGAAGACTGTTGGCTGTAGACTCTGGAGTATTACTATGACAATGTGATACTTGGATGTGTGTAGAGGGATATAAAGGGGAGAAGTAGTCCCCAGGATTTGAACACCAGTGCTGAATTTCCAGATATATACTGTGCAAGTCATACACTGTCCTTAACAAATACCATGTCTGGAGAAAAGGATGTTCCTTAATGAACGTGTCACCAGAGCATCTTGGGTGAAAGGCAAATACAACATTTTATAGTCATGTTATCAGGATGAGAATTTATATTTTGAATGTTTGGGACATATGAAAGAAGAATGCAGTTGAGCTATTACTCATTCAACCCCTGTAACTAAACTGAATTTGCTAAACTGGTCATTAGAAGAGAAGACCTGGCAGCCTCCAACAATCAGTGATAGTCAAATCATAGTTTTTTCTCCATTGAAAAGAGAGGAGGGGTTCTACCCATTCAGACTTCCACTGTCAAAAAAGCAATATATATATATATATATATATATATATATATATATATATATATATATATATATATATATGTATACAAACATAGATGCATACATATATACATAACTAACTAAAACCTTATTTGTTATTGATTAACAAAACACAAATAAATAAATAAAGACGTACATATTATTCATTAGTAACCAGTGAAATCTACTTTTTTATTATTTCATATACAAGCCAACATTAAGTTCCTTTCTGCTGAGTGACATTAAATTTCTATTGCTTTTCTATGTAAAATGAGCTACACAGAAAGTCACCAGATTTTGATTTGCTTCTCAGGTTCATTTAATAAACCCATTATTCGCCCCCACAACTAGTGTCAGTGAAGATTGCTTTAATTCTCTATATTTGTGAAGTAAAACATTTACAGCATCTTACAGCAGCAGAATGAATTGAGTCTCCCTCAGATGTTCTTGAATGCATATACACCTATTGCAACTTTGTGATAACTACTGAGGCAGTTTAGGGGAAGGGGAATAGAGGGGATAAAAATGTTATGGCAGCTAACAGACCAAATGTGTGATAAAAAGTTATCATATATACATTAAAAAATAGAGGAGAAAGGAACAGGTATACTATGAACACACGATCTGGGTAGTGAGTGAGGGTGGAGTTAAAACGGAAGTATGCAGAGAGAATGCAATATTAGTGTAATCCAGAACATGGACAATTCAAGAAAGGCTTAAGGAAATGCTAATTTATGAAAATCGAGATTGTACTTTGAAAATGTATTGTCTTACTAATGTATATATATCTCTGTGTTTGTTTTAAAACTGCATACTTCTCTCAAAATGCTGTTCTCTGAGCAGTTAAGAAATTAGTGCAACTCTGCATTTGTAAAATAAGATGGAAAGTACTTAATATAAACATGAAATACAGAAAAGCAATGCGGCTCCTGACAATTTTTAGCGCCACAACTAAACCATTGCCCCAACAACGGAAAGGCACTGAGGAATGTCTTGTGGTCATAGGTGTATGAATAATGGTCATATTATTTTAAAATTGAAATAAGCATGTTTCCTGGATGAGCATCAGTTAAATAGAGCCAGGGGATGACGCACATAAGCAAAAATGTGAAAAACGTCAACAATATATGGAGCTTGTGCTTCTAATATTATTCGTGACTGTAAGGCTGTCTCGAGAACCAAGCTGGAAAGGGTATGTGTTTTTTTTACTCTGGTAAGATTATTTACTGTTCACGTGACTGCTCTAGCCTGCTCTGTAGATTTCACATTACAAAAAATGCATTTCAAACATGCTATGATATACACTATCACAGGGCAGAACATAACAGGACATTCAAACATCAGCAAAACTGTCACTCAACTCTGGGTGTCCGGAACCACAGCATATTCAGCTTGAAACCACAAAACACCACACAGAGCAAATTCTGCACTACTCTACAACAACATAGGCAAATTAACCAAAACAAAACAGTTTTAAGACTATTTAAACTAGTCATGATAATTCCAGACTGAAACACTTCATATCAATCATGACACATTCCCGCCCATCTCTGCTGTTTACCCAGACAAGAACACTTTTGTGTCTTAGAAAGATATGTAGTCAGAGATATAACTGATAACAAAGTTTGCAACAGAACTTGCTATATCTATTAAGGAATACAACCATGAACTAAACAGAACATTATATGTTAATGAAGACTTAATATGTAAGAGAGAAGAAAACAAACATAAAAATATTGAAAACTTTGCTATGTGTTGATTAATCTGTTTAAGAAAATTAATATAGTAGATGGATAAATAATGAAAAATGAAGTAATATTTAAATTATGCTTAATATATTTGAGTGATTGAGTTTAATGTACTTGAATTTATATTAACTTTAACATTTAAAGTATAATAGAAAACAGTACCTGTTTCAGATTGGGTTGAAGACAAAAATAACTTTTTCTTTTGTTGTTTGTATTGTTATTTAAACTTTTACAGAATATAAAACATATAAGATTATTTGTCCTTTAGTTTTTTTTTTTCTTTTGTTCAACAGTCTTCCAGTTGATTACTTCAGCATTTCTCTTTGGAGTACTAATTGCCCAATCCATAGATTCTTCTTGTGTTAGGATGCTATTGTTGGTAAGGTATTTTATTGCTGAATCTACTGTTTCAAAGACTTTTATTCTGTTTGGTAGGAAAATTCTCAGTCTTGCTGGAAATAAAAGATGGGTTTTGAATTGCTTCTTCTTCAAGGCTTTTATTATTGTTAGAAATTCTTTTCTTTTTGAAACCACCTTTATAGAGTAATCATTGTCAAATCTAATTAATGTATCATTGTATTTGATTGGAGAATTTGCCCAAGCATTTCTTAATATCAGATCTTTATCTTGTGTAGAAAAAGTCTCACAATTATGGACCTCGGCTTGTTCTTATTTGGAGAAGAAGTATTTCCAGGAGCTGTTAGTGATCTATGTGTACGTTCTATACCATATGAAAGAGCTTCAGGTAATTTTACTACATTTGGTATCCAGGTGGTAAGAAAGTTTATCATATTGTCCCCTTCAGAATTTTCTGGTAGACCATATATTCAGATATTATTTCTTCTTGTTCGATTTTCCATATTATCAACCTTTTCTAGTAAATATGTATTCTGTTGTAATAAGAATTCAGTTTGCTGTTCTTCTATTTGGACTCTGGTGTCAATGTCATTTAGTGACTGTTCAATAAGTGATATCTGTCCTTTCTGCTGAGTAAACATTTCCTGAAGTTGTTCTAGTTGTTGTGAGCACTTTTCTTTAAAAGTATCTATTTTATTGTCCACCTTGTCAATTTTAATTGTGAGTTCCTGTATATTTGTTATAAGAGATTGTAGATCCTTTTTGAGAGAAGAGTCTTGGGCTGAATTCCTAAGGTGACTCATATTGTAAAGCTGATACTGGTGCTGATTTCCCAGTAATTAATTTGACAGGAATTATTAAATTCTGACAATGAAAATTTTCCTGTAGATGCTCGAAGTTGTTAAAAATAAGTTAGTAGTAAATATTTCTTCAAATTAAATATTTTTTTGTAAAATTCCTGTCAGGAATAGCAATGAGGAAAGAGAGCTGAAATGAAGTGCAGCTATCAGTTCAGCATCCTAGCCACAACCCTTCAATGAGTATATATTAACCCAAGAATCTTATTAGAATTGCTTAAATGTATTGGTTTTAAGCTGCCTTTTAATACATGACAACATTGCCTCTTTTATAGAGGTAATAAATACAATATTTCAGAAGAGATTTGTTGCCACCACCTGAAATTGCACCCACTTTACACTAGGGGTTGTTTAAATGCTGCTTAAGAGTCTGATTGAAAGTAATGGTCACAACACATATGCACTATATTCTTGTAGCAAGACAAAATGTATGTATGCAAATAAGGTGTGGCCTAAACTGCATGTACCAACAAAAGCCGTTTCCTGCCATGGAAACTAGGACTGAGATGTAGTGAAATCCTTAGGAAAAATAACATCTTCTGTGTGTTTTATCATAAATTATGTGATGCCCCTGCATTGGCCCAGTAATCAAGGAGCGTCAATCCTCACAACTGGGAACGGGGGAATGAACACAATGGAAGGATGACAAGTATACAGACAGTAAAGTGAAATTTCCCTTAAGAGCACACAGATATCACAGCCAGTCTGGGGCTGGTTTCTCCCTCTTTCTCCAGATCCCCAATAATATTTCCACTGGCACAGCTATAGAGTTAAGTCCTTAGCCAGTGTTCTAAGCCAAGTCCTCCAACACTCACTCTTTCCAGCGGGTGATTTGTGTTCTTGCTCAAGTAGCTGACACACACATGCACAACACACACACACAGACACACACACACACACACACACACACACACACACACACACACACACACACACACACACACACACCTGGTAAAGGTTGGCACAGATTTACTACCTATGCCCCTTCTGCCCAGGTTATAAGGTAGTTACCTCTGCCACCAGAACCCTTTATCAGCTACTTTTAAGAACCTTAACAAAGGGTGCCCAATCCTATTGTGTACTGTTATTATTAATCCAAATGGTAGTCTGTCTAAGACTTGCAAGGCTATTTAGGAGTGGCATGTACAGTGTAACAAAATGCATATGGAACTACTCTAAGAGCTTAAATATGTCTCACAAATATCATCTACAAAGACAGATCTAAATATATTTAATAATAAATAATAAAAGAACAAGATAATACTCAGTAAATCAACACAGTAACTTCAGAGTTCAAAATCACAGTCCATTCACCCTATGCCCATACAACAACTGAAAGGTTGAAAAACCTGTTGATTCCTGGGGCACCTCTCTCTAAGCAAACAACAGACGTGGCAAATATTTGTCCCATTCCATCTGAAACTGGTCTGCAAATGCCTGTAGCATGGACTTGAGTGTAGAGTTTAACCTCTCAACAAGACCATTTGTCTGGAGATGGTAGGGGGTGGTCTTTAGGTGCTTCACCCCACAGTGCTTCCACAGACAAGAGGGCAGGACTAACATGCAATTAGAACCTCTGTCAGTCAGTATTTCTTTTGGGAAACCTACCCTGGTAAAACTCTCTAACAAAGCATTTGCCACCTTTTCTGCCTCAAAGGAGGACAAAGCCACTGCTTCAGGGTATCTGGCAGCATAATCTACAAGCACTAGGATATACTGTTTCCCTGTGGAAATTGGTGTTCTCAGATGCCCCACAATATCCATAGCTACCCTGTGAAATGGCTCCTTGATCAGAGGCAAAGGCATCAAAGGAGCTTTCACCTTATCTCCTGCCTTGCCTACCTTTTGGCATGGCTCACAGGTCCTACAGTACCCTGTTACATCTCTGGAAATCCCAGACCAATAAAAGTTCTGCATAATGCGTCTCAGGGAATATCATGGGCTATCACTAGAAGTGCCATATGGTAGGCTCTGGGCACTATCAACTGCTGTATTCTCTCACCTTCTAGCTCTCCCTCAGGAGTCCACTCTCTATACAGTAATCTTTTGTCCCAGTATACAGATTCCCCTTCCCTTGAGAATTAGGTGCATCACTAGCTACCTCCCTCAGGCCTTGTAATGTAGGGTCTAAGAGTTGAGCCTGTCTCAACTCTCTCTCTTTGTAACCATTCCCAGCTCCCCTTTCACAGGAAGTCTGGTATTCTCTGACAGTGGTGCCTCACTGTCAACCTGGGTACTATTACTCACCTCTGCCCTTGCAGTCTATCTGTCCAAGTGAACATCAGTAGCCACAAGCAGCTGTGGCTCACCTTCTGTCTCACTGCTACAAAGTTGCTCCCTCCCTGAACTAACCACCTCACCAGTCCTGGCTGGAAGTGTGTGGTCTGTATTGGTCCCCCCAGGCTACCAGGCCCACATGCTTGTCTCCAAGTCTGACTGCATGTCACTGCATGCACACAAGGTACTTTATCATCAAAATCATTCCTTTCAGGACATCTGCAGGGAGATCCTCAAACATACCTCCTTTCTGGCTTCCTTTTAAACGCTCCCAGTAAAGATGAACCCTAGTCAAAGGTACTTGGAATGGGGTCCCTCCTAAATATCTGACTGGAGTAAACTGCTCAAGCAAGTATTGCTCCTCTTTAACCATTGTAGGCTTCACAATATTTAGGTCAGAGGCTGTGTCTTTCTTAGCAATGGCCTCTTTCCCATTTACTAAGATTGGATATAACCTCTTGTGGTAGTTTGGTACCCTTGTTGTCTCGAGACAACTTACTGCTGGCATTCTGTCATTGCCACTAACTGGCTCTCCCACCTTTTGTTCCCCACCTTGCCTCCATGGACATTTATATGCTACATGGCCCCACTGGTTGCATTTAAACTTTTAATCATTGGTCCTGGATGTGAACCTGGACTAGTGGCTTCCCCTGCTACTGGCAGAATCTGTTTGGGCAGTCTGGGATGCCCACCATGGGTTCTATTAGACACATGAGCAGCACTGGGTGTCCCTTTCCTGTGCAGTGCCGACCTGCTTGCTAGGTATAGGTCTCCCTTCTTCCCTAACTCATCTGCAGTATTGCATTGTCTATCAGCTAACCAGATTCTCATATCCTCATGCAAAGTGCTAAGGGATTGCTCCCTCACCAAAATATCTGCCAGCCCTTCAGAAGTGGTGACCTGACATCCACTCACCCATCTATGAAAATAAGTGCTTAGTTCAGCAACATATTCACACACTTTCATTTAGCCTTGTGTCTATGTTCACAAAACTTGTTCCTATAATAACCTTAAAGCATTCCAACAAATACTTCTTGACTCTATTATAATTTAAGCAATTAGTATCAGACAATTTAGAATTAGCAGTCACAACTTTGCCATGGAGTAAGGGGGTCCGGAACTGTACCCAGAGCCCTTAGTCAACATTTTACTCTTTACATCCCCTTTCAAACATATGAATGAAACTATCAAAGTTATCCCCCTCTGTAAACTGCGGAAGAAATTTGCTGACCTTTTTGCTTCTGGGGTTTGGTTACTTTCTTTTCCATTACCACCATGACTCTGGCAAAGAGTCAGCATCTCCATTTCATGTTTCCTCTACCTCTCCTTCTCCTCAGCCTCTATCTATCACAATTTCTCATTTTCCTCAGCCTCTAGATGTCGCTATCTCTCTGCTGCTTCTATTTCCAAAGGCTTGGCATTGAGCTTAAGTCTCCTTAACTCCAGATGGATTTTTAAGTCCTCTGTGGAAAGGTTGAGCTGTCCATTTTCTGAGAGTTGTACGTCTCCAAGGCCAGCCTGGTTGTCCTCCTGATAGCTGGTCAGTGTGCCCAAAGCTACAGTCATTTCTGCCTTAATCAGGTTGGCATGCACCAGTCCTTTAGTCTGGCACATCTGAGCCAACTGGATCTTTGACAGCTTGCCATACTCCTCTGCTGACATGCTTACCTGCTCTCCCTGCTAACTAAGCTAATAAAAAAATAAAACAATTATGATGTGAAACTCTAAATGTTCACTGTATGGCTGACTGAGAGTACAAACACCTTCAGTGATCATGGTACACAGGCAACAGGAATTCAATATCCACACCACTACAAGCCAGTCAATAAGTGATGTGGCTATCCCACCACTGCAACCAATTAATATGTGATGCCCTTGCACTGGCCAGGTAATCAAGGAGCCTCAATCCTCACCACTGCCAACAGCGGGAGATGTACACAATGAGAAGATGACAAGTACACATACAGTAAAGTGCAATTTCCCTTAAGAGCACACAGAGATCACAGTCAGTCTGGGGCTGGTTTCTCCCTCTTTCCTCAGATCCCCAATAATACTCCCCACTGGCACAGCTATAGAGTTGTGTCCTTAGCTAGAGTTCAAAGCCAACTCCTCTAACCCTCTCTCTCTGTCCAACCAGTGCTTCGTACCCTTGCCCAAGTAGCTGACACACTCTTGGAGATTTGTTTTACACACACACACACACACACACACACACACACACACACACACACACACACACACACACACACACACACACACAAAACACACATACACCAGGAAAAAGCTGTCAGAGGTTTACTAGCTATATCTCCTTCTGCCCACACTTTAAGGTAATTATTACTGCCACCAAAACCCCTTATCAGCTACTTTTAATGCTTTTAAAAAAGGGTGTCCTATCCTACTGTGTAATGTTACTATTAATCCAAATGGTAGTCTGACCAAGACTTGCAATGTTATTTAGGAGTGGTGTGTACAGTGTCATCAAAAATATATGCAAGTACTCTAAATTATTAAATATGTCTCACAAATATCAGACAAAAAATAGGATTAAATATATTTAATAATAAATAATAAAAAATAATAAAAGAACAAGACAATACTCAGTAAATCAACACAGTAACTTCAGAGTTCAAAACCACAGGAAATATTTTAAAGCAACATTACAGGACTGTCTCAAATAAATACAGAAAACATATAAACTAATCTTTGCTATATTCTTATCTATATCTAAAAGAGATACTATGCCCTAAATCTTACTTACAGCAAGGCAGGTGCAGATGGTGATGATGAGTGGATGTTCTTGCTAGGTCCAAGACAAAATACAACATGCACAGTCTCTCTCTGGGAAAATTCTTAAATTAATATAAAATATTACTGATGGATTAACTTGGATGACATCACTTTTTGTCACTTGACTTCAGTTCCCAGGCTAAAACAGAAACTAACAGAATTTAACATATCTGTGTGAAAAACACATATCTCTCAGATGTTTGCAGATCTTGGAAGTCATAAAACAATAAAACACTTTCACATTTTAAAACTAGCAATTACTTCTCTTTCAAGACAACAACCTCTAGCTCTAGACATTGTATTTGCTACACTGAAACTGAGGGAGAACTTTTATAGCACAATCATAAAGCAATTTAATTTCAACTTATTTCTTGAAGTCTTGCAAGTTAACCCTTTTATATTCTAGTTTCTACTGTTAAAGCATACATTTGCACAGGTATATAATTTATATGCACTTCTGTTCTAAGTCAGCAGGGCATGCTGTATTTACATTTTAGCTCAGTACATAACATACAGTTCTGTATAAATCATATCAATATTTATAAATGATGCAGAATTATTTACAAAATTGCAGATGGCTGGGCTGGCAATTTTTCCCTATATCACAAATTATATTATTAGAAAATCCTGAATTAATATAAACCGCCTTTGTGGAGCTGGCATATGTCCTCATATTCATCAGTGGCAAATACAGTGTGCAAAGGACTTAGCTGTCACAGTGTGGCATTATGCAGATGGGTTATTAAACATCTGCAAAAAAGGCTGCGTGGAATATATATATATGCACTAATATGTTATAGTTGTTAGAAAAATTGATCTTTTTCTTTTTCCATCAGGGAGGGCAATATTTCTGTCAATGCATATATGGTATAATCTTAACTCCATGTAATAAAAGAGGCAGTGTTCTATCATGTAACTCAAGATTCAGATGCATGAAAATCTGCGTGGGTTTTAGAATTCCTTGCTTTTTATTTTTAAAAGCTGTTTTTGGGGAAGTTGACTTATGATCAAAGATTCGAAGAGTCAAAGAAACTTTATTGTCGTTTAGGAAGCACAAATGTTACCTAAATGAATTTTGAGTGTCAGCTCTTTTACAGGAGAAAAAAAAACACACACAAAAAGACAGACATGATAGGTATTAAAGAATAAACAATAACTATAGTGCAAAAATAAATATCTAGGCAGCTGACGTACATGCTTGTACATTATCTATATACACTGGAAAACACTGACTACTATATGATTAACACATAAAAAAGTACACTATACACAGAAGTGAGACTGGGTGATATTGCACATAATGAAGTGATGGATTTGCACTTGAATGAGAATATATTAATTTAGAATGCAATAAATAAATAGAATTACTGTATGGAGAAAAAGGAAAAGCATGAGAGTAACAATTTATTATAGTTTTATACATCCAGATTTACGTCTGCATTAATGAGTCTTATTGCAGGTGGATAAAAGCTGTTCATGAATCTGGAGGTCCTGCAGCGGATACTCCGTAACATTCTACCAGATGCAAGTTTAGTGAACGAGCCATACACTGGATGAGCAGTGACATTCAGTATTTTGCAGGACCTCTTTTTTCATCTTATTTCAAAGAGCTCCTGTAAGGTAGGAAGACTAGTGCACACAATCTTTTCTGCTGTTCTTATTATTCTTCCTTTCAGCTATTGAGCTATTACTGAACCATACAGTGCAGTTGCTGGTGATAATGCTCTTGATGGCGCCTCTACAGAATGTATTTAGAGCATTCATAGAGAGCTTTGCTTTTCTAAGCCTTCTTAGGAAGTGTAGCCTATGGTGGGATTTTTTAATTAGCTGACTTGTGCTTGTACTCCAAGAAAGATCCTCTGATATATGTAGCCCCAGGAACTTTGTAGTTTGGACTCTTTCTTCTTCTTCACCATTGATCTTGTGGGCTAGGCGCATGGCAGAGGTCTTTCTGAAGTCAATAATGATTTATTTTGTTTTATTGATGTTCAGGTCCAAATTGTTATTATTGCACCATTCAGTCAGGGTGTTGACCTCATTCCTATACCCACTCTCATCATCACCACTTAGGAGTCCCATTGGTGTGGTGTCATCTGTGAATTTGATGATGTGGTTGTTGTTATCTTTCACAGAACAGTCATTGGTAAGGATTGTGAACAGTAAAGGACTCAGCACACAACACTGGGATACTCCAGTGCTGATTGTAATACTCCCTGAAGTGTTGTTACCAGCACAGGTCCTTTGTGGTCTTCCAGTCAGGAAATCAAGGATCCAGTTGCACAGTCCTTTATTTATGCCAAGGCTGATTAGCTTTTCTATAAGTTTCATTTGAATCGCCATATTGACTGCTGAGCTGAAATCTATGAACAGCAGCCTGCATAGTTGTTCTTCTCTTCTTGATGCTCCAATGTGAGGTCAAGTGTCACAGGAATGGCATTAGCAGTTGATCTGTTTGTCCAGTGGGCAAACTGCAATGGGTCAAAGGATCGTGGTAGTACTGTAGTCAAATGACTTTTAACTAGTGTTTTGAAGCATTTCATTACATTTAATGTAAGGGCCACTGGTCTGTAATCATTTAGCAGGCAGAGTTGGATTTTTTGGGCAGGGGGATTATGTTGGTAACCTTGAAGCATGCTGGTACTTTTTCCTGGACAAGTGAGGTGTTGTAGATGTCCATCAGGACCATGCTGAGTTGGTCTGCACAAACTTTCAATACTTTCCCCAGAATGTTATCAGGGCCAGCAGCCTTCCTGGGGTTCACTTTCCTTAGTTGGTTCTTTACATCCACAGCACTAAAGTTGAGTACCACCTCCTTTTGGTCATTGAGAAGCTTTACAGCCTTCAGGTTGTTTTTCTCTTCAAACCTACCATACAATGTGTTTAGGTTGTCAGGAAATTCATTGCTATTGTCACACAGAGCTGACTTGATCTTGTAGTCAGTTAGCTGTTGAATGTCATGCCACAGGCTTCTTGAGTCTTCTGAATCCTCGAAGTATCCTTGTATCCTCTTTCCATACTCCCTCTTGTCTTCCTTGATGCCCTTTTTTAGATTAGCCCATGCCACACTTAGACCCTTCTTATCCTTTGCCCTGAAAGCCGTGTTTCTTGCCTTCAGCAACTCATACACCTTGCTGTTTAGCCATGGTTTTTGGTTGGCTCTTACTTTAATATTTTTGATGTTCATTACATCCTCCACACATTGGGATATGTAAGCCATATTTGTCTCAGTATATTCATCTATGTTCACCAGATTGTTCACTGTGGCTGCTCTCTGAAGATATCCCAGTTTGTGATATCAAAGCAGTCCCTGAGACTTTCCATGGCTCTTTCATGCCAGATCCTGATTTGTTTCACAGTGGGTTTATCTCTGATCAAGCAAAATTTGTAAGCTGGTATTATTTATATGGAGATATGATTAGACCCACACAGGTTTTGTTGTTGTACAGCTCTGTGTGCCCCTTTTATGTTACTGTAAGCCTTGTCCAGAATATTTGCGCCCCCTGTGGGACAATTCACAATATGTTAGTAATCATAGCTCTCAACCTTCCATCTCCAAAATGAGGAACACTAGCCCTCATAATGTGGAACAAATGGGCAAAATGTGGAACACATGCTAATGGATTACTAACAACTTCAACTAGGAAGGCCAAAGGATGGTTAAAATATGCTGGTTTTACTTATAAAGAAGACATTTTAATGAATTAATATGATTCATTTCTATTTACCATGGATTTCACTTAAAATAATCCTAACACTGAATGTGTGACAGACTCTTTCAATGTGGAACATTGAGGAACTTCGAGGAACATGAACTTTTTAAGACCCCAAATGAGGTACGTTCCTCGTAATGAGGTACACTTGAGAGGTATGTTAGTAATTATGTAGCACCTCCCTGAGATCTGCTTTGTTGAATTCACCAGCTATCATAAATGCACAGTCAGAATGTTTGCATTGCAGATCACTTATAGTATTATGCAGTATATTCAGTGTTTTAGTGATATTAGCACTTGGTTGCTACCTAGACAATGTTTAGTTTTCTGGGTACATAAAAAGGTCTGCATTTCAGTATCAGAAATTCCACATTTACAGAGCAATGTTCATTCACAATGTTACAGTTTTTGCACCAGCTATCATTCACAAAAATGCACACTCTTAACTCCCTTAATTTTTCCACACAGATCTAGGTTCCTATCAGCTCTGAGCAAAGTGAAACTATCAAACCTTACAGCACTGTCATTAATCCTGTTATTTAATCAAATCTCTGTAAAGATTAACAGACAGGAATTTCTCACCTTGTTTCTGTTGAGTTCTAGCTTGAGAAAGTCCATCTTGTTGTCTAATGCACATACATTTGCTAACAGAATCAAGGGAACAGCAGGCCTATGATAGGTTGTTTTCAATCTGTCAGCAATCCCAAATCTGCAGCCTTTTTTCCTGGTTCTGTTACATCTCTTCCTTTTAGGTCACATCCTGATTGTTCCAGAACTTTCAATTTCTTGATTTAGGTACTTTGAAGCTTGTTTTGTTAGGATGCTGAGTTATCACAGTTCTGTGAGTGTTGCAGGCCCCAGATGCTCCATAGTACACAAGGAATCCAGCTAGAACAATAGTGCAATTGAACACTTGATTTCCAGTAGTTTCTTAATGCTGTAAGTTACTGCAATATCATTTAAATTACTGGAAAGTGATTTTCTCATTTTTTTTCCAGAAAAATAAGACAGATTAAGAATTCCTGTATCATGAGCCAACACAACCACAGCCTCCCTGGGTGCTGCCATTTTTTTTTTATTTTTCATATACAGGTAGCAAATGTATCATTTCAGCGAACATGTGTTGTCCTTGTCTGACTTTAAATATATGCACTAAGCAGTCATTCCACCTGCATTAAAAAGCTTTGACATTTCAGCAGGCACTGCAATGTTTCTGTTACTGCATATAGGAAGAGGCCTAGACTCTATGTACCAATGCATACAGTATGCAGCTATGTACTTCAGGACTGACATACAGTGAAATCTTTGGAGTAAGATGACATTCTTTAATCGGCTTTTTTACCTAGACAACTTTCTAGAATTGCCTGATTCTTTATGCACTCTTTTGGGGAGCTGGTGTAAGCACTCTTATTTACAGATAGAAAATGCACAATTTTAGATAATTTTGTTGTCACTATTTAACATTATATCTGGTTTCCACTGAGTTATCACTTGATCTATGCCCAAAAGTATGTGCACTAAATTCTCATTATATAAATAATAAAAACTGTATAGATTTGTTCCAGGAAAATAAAGAGTTTTCATCCATTTAGCACATTATGCCTAAACTTCTCTGCTGTGGACCATCTAAAGTTGTCGGTCAAATTTAATATTGAGCCGCTTGTGCTCTGAAACACCTGTATAATACAGACTTAGGTATGTTGTAGCTGAGTATAATATTCTTACAGTCCAAAAGTACCATGATGAAATTTCAAATGAAGACTGAGTTTTGGCTCCTTTTATATAGGAACAGAAAGACCCAGGCAAACTATATTCCTTTGAAGGAGGTCCATAAGATATATGGAAATAACCTCTTAGGGACATACAGTTGTTCAATTTCTATGACTTCTAAAGACTTACTGACTTTTTATTACTTTAAACCTTTATTGATTGATTCAGGCTAGTAAATCAAGCTCCCATTAACTACACAGACATTACATGCTTTGCCTCTTTTATGGGCTCATTAGTACAGCATAAGTGGATAGTTTGACCATTCTTTTGAAATATGTACCTTACAGTACCCTAATGTCCATAACATTAGCGTGAATGAAAAGTATTCCAAATAACAACAAAAACAACATGTAAAAATGTCACAGAGAAAAGCCACAAAGAGAAAACAACATAAAGACCAAGACAAACCAGGTTCACCACTTTGTAATAACATAAACATCTTTTGAAGGAACAGTTCAGAAACAAGTACAGTCTGGTGGTGGGGGTGCTACACTTATGGGGATGATGAATATATTCTATAAACTGGTGTGTCATGTCAAAAATCATGACTACATCATGGGGTACAAGGTACAAAAGCAACCTAAAGAAAGTTCTGTTGTAATAATAGAAATAGACTAAACTTGCACATTAAGATGCTTGCACAATACAAGGTCTTCCTTGATTCGTTTGGCAGTAAAATTGAGAAATACTTCTGAACATTTGGTCCTTCATTGTAAGCAGCTTCCTATCCAGATACAATAAGCTCAATATCTTATTTTACTATATAAAAACATTTATATACATTCCATAACAGCAAATACCTTATTAAAATGCACTTTTTACCATAGAGCTGGGGAGTTGTAGAACTCATTGTCAATAGATATAAGAAGATGCAATGTTTAGCGAGCTTTAAGAATTCACTAGATTCTTTGTTTTAAAATATTGTTTATGCTGTGAGCTCAGTAATTAGACAAACTCATAAATGGCCTGTATATGCATAGATTTTGGATAATAAGTCATTGAAGTTATTGAAGTCATATAACTCATGGTCATGATTTTGTAAAAAGATCTGGGCTACAGATTGTAATAAGTCTCTGAATTATTTTCTGCTGGCATACTGCGTGGAAGCTGCCTACAGATTTTTAGAGGCAACTTAACAACTTGCCTAGTAGAAGTAAGCAATCACTTACCTTATTCCCAGATAGAAATGGAGACGAATTATTTGAGGCAAAGATCATTTCAGATATATTTGCTATATTCTTTAATTATTGGCTTAGCAATGTTATGAACAGCTTTAAATTAGATTAATATGATACAGGTGGAAATATTTTTTTCACTTTTTGACTAGTTTTCACTTTACCAGGAAAAAAGAATGGTGCAACTAACATAGCCAAACCCAGTCTAAAAGTGCACAGAATGTTTAATAAATAAAATAAAATAGATAAGTCCTTTCAAGCATTGAGCTCTTCTTCAGATCTAAAGTCACTAGCTACAAAGTAACCCTTTAAAGAGAAACACACATTCTATTCAATAAAAACTGTCCAGTCAGAAAATACAAGGAGTATGTCGATGTAACAGCTGATGTGAGCGTAATGTAGGTCTTAAAGGTAGAGTCCCATTAAGCCCAGGAGTCTTATCCACTTGTAGCCTTGTGATTCACTTCATTCTGCCAGTTCAGTACTATGAGCAATATTACCACCCCTCTTATTCTTCTTCACCAGCTGTAAAACTAAATTGAAAAAGTGTGCCTTGGATTGATAGGAAAGTTTCATAAGCACATGTGTCATGTTCTTAAGCCAGATATCATACATATGCTTCAAGATTCTTTCTTTAAAAGGTCTGTTAGTTTTCCCCCCACATAAAAGTGCAGACAGTTACTACAGAGTGCCAAGTACACCAAATCACAGCTTCTACAATTGCCATACAGCCTGGGACTAAAAGTGAATCTGGACAAAGGGTGCTGAAAAGTTTTAGCCTTTTTTAGGCAGTGTTCCAAAGACCAAATAACCATCACAACAGCTACAAACAAATGCAATATGAGGGTCATGTTGCTCAATGCTAGAAGTCTAAATCTCAAAATGGACTCACTCGAGGCACTCCTTAAAATGGAGAACATCGACATTTGTGCTGTAACAGAGACCTGATTCAAGGCAGCAGAAAGCACCCCTGCATTACCAGGCTATAACTCATTCCACACCTTTCGGCCTCAGAACTTGGACCGAAGCGCCAAAGGCAGTGGTGTTTCCATATTCATAAAGGATGTGCACACCTCCAGACTGGTAGTCCAACATAACGCATCAGAAATACTTCAGGTGCAGCTAACATTGGGTAAGACAGCGATTCAGGTCATAGCCTGCTATAGGTTCCCAACAATGTCCCAAGATTTGCACTCCATGTTCTTAAGCACCCTGGAGAATATTAGGGTCCAACCTAACACTCTCTTACTAGGCGACTTCAGCTACCCTTCCATTAACTGGGTAAACTACACATGTACCAATACACTTGCCCAACATTTCCTGGAGTTCATTAATTCCAATGCCCTGGACCAGCTCGTTCTTACCCCCACTAGAGGTAGTAACATCCTTGATCTGGTCATTACTAACATGGGAGACTGTTGCTCTACACCAATAGTCAGCTCCTCCCTGGTTAGATCCAACCAGAGACTAATCAAATTGGAAATCTGCATCCCTGTCACCCCTCCAGCAAAAGTAACCACTATGAAAAACTTTTCCAAAGCTAACTTTGGGATCCTAAAAACAGAGGGGGCTAACTTCATAGCACCCATGCAAATGGAGAATAGTTGCGTGACCACAGAATCATACACCAATGCACTGTACGAACATGTACACAAATGCATGGATCTCGCCATACCCAAAAGAACCAAGACACTCTCCTCCAAAAAAAGGAAGCCAATTTGGTGTTCCCCTGCCACAAACAAACTCTACAACAGAAGGAGGAAACTGATGCGGAATAAGGTGAAGTCCCAAGACTGGAAAAACTCTCTTATCTGTCTCAACAAAAAGTTGAGATCCCTCATCAAATCCTCTAAAGCTAGGTATGAAAACAGAATTGCAGCAGATAGTAAAGACAACCACAAGGCCTTCTATAGTTATGTAAAGAATCTCCACGGCAATACCCAGATTTGTTCTGAGCTACTGCACAATGGTACCTCTTATACCAAGCCAACAGATATGGCCAGTATACTGGCTGACAGATTCAGTCCCACCTTTACTGCTCCCCCCCAAAGGACCAATCACAATACCAGTAGATTGCCAGGCACCCAGTATTACTGCTGCACAGGGTAAAACAGCACTGTCCAAGGCTAAGAATACAGCTTCTATAGGACCTGACAATATCCATGATTATGTTCTACATGAACTACAGAGTGAACTGGCACATCACCTGTGTGCCCTTTTCAATCACAGCCTCACTTCAGGCTTTGTCCCTGCTGAATGGTGCACTGCTACAGTCATCCCTCTCCACAAAGGAGGAGTGACTACAGACCCAGGGAAATATCGCCCCATTAGCCTGACGAGCCTGATATGCAAAGCTATGGAACACATCATCATGAACCTAATAAACAAGGATATAGGTACTCTCCAAACTCTGGATCCCACACAGTTTGGTTTTGTGAAGGGTGGATCATGTCTGCTCAACTTAGTTGATTTCTTTGAGTCATTCACCAGAGCTGTGGATGAAGGCAAGGTGGGTCATACAGCCCACCTTGATCTGGCCAAGGCTTTTGATACAATTCCCCACTCAGGAATCATAGAAAAACTCACTAAGTTTGGCATCAACCCTTATATCACTAGGTGGGTTGCAAACTGGCTCACAGATAGAACCCACAGTGTGAAAGTAGCGAACTCGAAGTCAGACTGCCGATTAGTCAAAATTGGGGTCCCACAGGGTTCGGTCCTGAGTCCTCTTCTGTTTGACATCTACTTCTCTGAAGTCTAAACCAACACAAAGGGACTCTGGCTGACAAGTTTCGCAGACAATTGCAAGTTGGGAGTTATTATTAACTCCCCAAGTGATGTTGACATCCTACTGAATAGCCTCACTGTGACCAGCGACTGGTGTCAGAGCCATGGCCTTAAGCTCAATGCCAAAAAATGTGCCGTCATCCCCTTTGGGAAAAACCCGGTTCCCATAAATTACCACACTGATGGCAGTCCACTGAACACAGAAGGCGTTATAAGAGATCTGGGAACACAGGTTGGCAGCAACCTTTCTTTTAATCACCACATTGCCACTTTGATCAGAAAGTCCTCATATGTGGCACATCTCATTTCTAAGGGTAATCCAGGAAGAAAGAGACCATTGTCTCCCTCTAGTCTTCCCTCATTAGGCCAATAATCGAGTACACTGCCCCTTTTGTCATGTACCTCACTAGACACCTGCAACAACTAGAGAGGCCACAAAAGTACCTCACAAAGAGGATCCTAGGCCTTAAACACTTGTCCTATATGGACAGACTCAAAAAACTCCAACTACTCTCTGTCTCATATCACCTACTTAGATGCGATCTCTGCTTGACTTTCAAAGCCATGTCTGACCCAGCTCTGTTAGAAATGCTACATCTTAAGAAATACCAATCCTTCTGCACCACATGCTCCAGAGACCTCATCCTCATTACCAGGGTCTATACCACGTAGACAAAGTGTCAAAACTTAGACTATGTAAATATTGAACCCAAAAGTTCAAAAACTGAAAACTCTGAACCCTCAGAACAGTGATTTCCAGTACAAAATGCGGAAACACACGAACACTACATACTGTTTCTAATGTCATACCCCCCCCCCCAACGTGGAGGGCTGTGCCCCCACCACCCCCTACTTAAATATACCAACTCCCAGATCGCACCACAGTGGAGGAAATAGCAAAGCAATGGAAATGGCCCACCAAATTATTTCCCAGGGAAAGAATTCGATGTCCCACGGCTTTGTTATTTATAGACTTTGAACTTCCCAGTACGAAGTTTTGGCGTTCGGACATTTGCACTTTCAGACTTATGATATACACCCCATTACCACAATTAATAGAACATGCTGGAGGGACAGGTTCATAACCCAGAGACTACCCATGTTATGGAACAGACTTCCCATACATGTCAAGCAGAGCACCTCGATGATCTGCTTCAAGAGAAATCTTGATGAGTGGATGGGAAACAGAAAATTCCCCCTGGGGATAACTCCAGTGGCTCTACTCAACAGTGGCACTGGAATAAGGTTGTGTGGAACTATGCCAGGGTAATCTTATGTCTAGGCTTGTAAAGGCCCCAGGGCCATTAGCCTAGTACACACCTATGAACCTATGAACCTATGAACCTATGAAGTTGAAATGTAACTTTAATGCTTTGCATAAATGACTAGGGAAGATCCCAACCCTCTCAGATCTCAGAAGACTAGTGTCATTGTCCAAACTAGGACCATAACATAACTGTGTTTTCAGAGACATAGCATTCTTAAAGCTGAAACTGGGTTTATTGCCTACCACTTCTCTAGTGCACTCATCCAGCTGAAGAATTGACCAGTTCATTTGAACAATATTACACACCCTACTGATGTTACTAGAGAAAGTCAAAGTCACATGCACATTGTTGTTGCTAGTGATATTTCACCTCACTTCATACATTCTCTGCCCATCTCTCCTTCCGAGAAAAGGGGTCCCATCTGTGGACCTGAGTCTGTCTTTGCACTCTATCTGTTGATACCCTCTACTAATAAAATTGCTTTTCAAGTTCTCAGAGGGAGTATAGAACCTGGCATCATCCATATGTAACCTAGAGGTTCTCAGAAACTGACCTTTAAGGACATTGTGGTATACAGGAGTAGGGTGCATACTGTATCGATGCAACAGGCTATTCCTCCAGCACTCTTTCCTATACAGTTCAGTATCAAGTCCACTATTCTCGTTAGTGGTCAGATGAGCATCCAGTACATCTATGCTAACCTGGGACAGTGTAGAAATAAACCTGAGAAAGGAGGTACTGTCATTCAAACACTTAATGAACTCTTTCAGTCTTTCCAGTGTACCATTTCATAACAGGAAGACATGATCAACAAAACGCTCATAGTACTGAATGAAGCAAGAAAATGCTTTGTTGTGTAATATATAGTCTTCCTCCCAGCTAGCAATAACCAGGTTGGCATAACTGATCACACATGGGGTGCCCATTTCTGCAGTCAACTTCTGAAAGAAAAAAATCATCATCAAACAGAAAAACATTATTCTCAAGAATGAGGTCTAGCAAAAAGCATATCAGAGTGATCCGATTGTTAACAAGATCAGTCTTACCTTTGAGATATGTTTGAATCATATCAACACCACCTTCATCGGGTATTGAAGTAAACAATGTGCACACATCCAAAGTTATATAGTAATCTGAAATATTTCCCAGTTCACCAACACACTGTGAAGGACTGCACAAAAAATACTCAGTATCTCTAAGGATGGAGGGAGCAGTTTCAACTACAGGCCTTATAGCTTTTTCCACAAAAATAGATAAAGGCTCTGTCACCCACCCACATCCGGACACTATGGGTTACATCAGGAGATCCAACAAACTCTTATGGTTCTTGGGCAAACCATATATTACAGGGATAAATGGATCTCTTACCAGCAAATAGTCATAATGTCATGAGTAAGAAGTCCAGACATAAGAAAATCATAAAGAAACACATGCACATGGTGATCATTGTGTCTACATCTATTTTGGATACCAACAAATAGGTGCTAGTGTCACTAAGCATGTATCTCATAGTTCCAAAATATGCTACTTTGTCCATCACAACAATTGCACCACCTTTGTCTGCTGGCCAGATATACAAATCTGGATTCATCCTCAGTTCTTTTAATGCCTGGTTCTCATCATAAGTCATATTAAAAAAAAGGCATGTGAACGTTCATCCATAATCTCTTTAAAAACATTGTTGTCTAAATGGGGGTGTAAAACGGGGGCATAAGTACTGGATCCCCTTAAAATACTGCTGGTATATGCATTAGTATTCAGAAAAATAGTTCTTAGCATGACTCTCCTGGCAAACATATTGAGATCAACTATGGCATCACTGATTTCCAATCACTTCATGAGAATAAAAGACAATTCCTTGTTCAAAACAGAAATTTGATGCTCAGTTAAA
>NC_056732.1:459233914-459266479 GCF_019279795.1 Protopterus annectens
ATAAATTGCATTTATTTAAACTGTATTAGCTTTAATACTGCTACACACTCAAGTGTGTTAGCTTGCATTGCACTTGAATTGTTTTTAGTGCTGTTTTAGCTGCTTTTCTGTAAAAAAAATCTAAGCTTGTTTCCTGCCTTTTCTGTAACTAGTCTAGTCCAGATACAGATTTGCTGCATCCAAGACTGTTTGTAAGCTTCTGAGCCCCCAAAGCCTTTCTGTGTTGGAGGGAAGCCTTGTAGCTTATCAGCAGGAGTGGTAAGCACTAGGTAGCTTACGTACCACAAGAGGAGTGATTTCTGGCCCAGAAATTGTAGTTTATTGGCCATTTTGGGCAGTTTTTCCATCTCTTTTAACTTTCTAGTTTAAAAGCCTCCATTTGCCCTTATTTCCCACCTTTCATGTAACTAGTCTAGTCCAGATAAAGACTGGCCATATCCAGGACTGTTTGTAAGCTTTTGAGCCCCCAAGCTTTTCTGTGTTGGAGGGAAGCCTTCTAGCTTATCAGTGGGAGTGGTAAGCACTAGGTAGCCTATCTACCACAAGAGGAGTGGTTTCTGGCCCAGAATTTGTAGCTTATTGGCTGTTTGGGTAGTTTTTCCATCTCTTTCAACTTTCTGGTTTAAAAGCCCACATTTACACTTGTTTCCTGCCTTTCCTGTAACTAGTGTAGTCTAGATACAGCTTTGCTGTATCCAGGACTGTTTGTAAGTTTCTGAGTAGTGCCAAAGTCTACTCTTCAAATTTTCCCTTGGATCTGCTAGTTCTCTCCTCTCCTGCACTTTTACTAGCTTATTAGTCTAGCACATTACCAGACTTCTTGTAGCAATTATTGTAGCACACAAAAGTACTACCAGCACTAAATGTTCTACAAGAAACAACTCTAATACTTATTATTAATGCCCACCCCTCCAGGCATGTCTAAAGGTCAGATCCCTGTGCTTTCTCCTATTAACCTGGTGAACTTGGGCATCCTGAGGCAATGTAGCAACTGCCTCATGTCCACTGACGACCTTCTCCTCTTACCTCCCAATACTCAGACTTGCGAGAGATGCACTTACATATCCAAACTGGAAGCCATGCACTCTCCAGCCAAGACCGAAATAGCTGGTCAAGAGGAAAAGGTCAACACTTGCACCACACCACATGGAACACATAGCCCTCCAGAACACACACCAGCACTGTCTTCACATAAAAACACAAACCACACACCCACCTTCGTGGAGGCTCTCAATAAAAATCTACCTAAACAGCAGAGACCTCCAAGGCAGAAATGCAATAAACCACCACAATACAACACTAATTATCTGACACATAACTCTACTAAACAGTGTGCCACTCAACCAATGTCTCTAAGGCAAAACAGCATGCCCAACACCATAGTCGCATGTAACTTAATAGTGAGGCACACTGATGTCCCACTCACTAGGTTGAACAAGGAGAAAGTAGCAGTCAGCTGCCTGTCAGGTGCCAGGATCCACCACATAATGCATGAACTCAAGTCCCTCAACCACAGGTACAAATATAACTCTGTCATTGTACATGTGGGTGTGAATGACCTGAGATGTACCACCCTAGACTACATGAAAAGAGACGTGGAAGAGCTCTCAGATTATGTAGCCCATGCGAGTATGACCCTAGCCCTGAGCAGCATCCTACCATCACCCAGAATGATACCACAGTACAAGCAGAAAATGATTGATTTCAACATTTGGCTAAGTTTCTGATGTCATTCTAAGGGGATCCAGTATCTGTCTGCCTGGGATGACATGATTGACAGACCTCGATGCATTGCCAGAGATGGCCTGCATCTGTCACCTCTGGGCTTCTGGATATTGGCCAAGGCTCTTGCCACCCAATTAGTGTCTCTTTTAGGTGGTGTTCCAAAGATTAAATTACCACCTTAACAGCTACAAACAAATGTAATCTGAGGGGCATGCTGCTCAATGCTAGAAGTCTAAATCTCAAAATGCACTCACTCAAAGCACTCCTTAAAATGGAGAACATAGACATTTGTGCAGTAACAGAGACCTGGTTCAAGGCAGCAGAAAGCAACCCTGCACTACCAGGATATAACTCATTCCACACATTTTGGCCTCAGAACTTGGACCGAAGCTCCAAAAATGATAATATTTCCAGATTCATAAAGGATGTGCACACCTCCAGACTGGTAGCCCAACAAAATGCATCTGAGATACGTCAGGTGCAGCTAACATTGGGTAAGACAGCGATAAAGGTCGTAGTCTGCTATAGGTTCCCAACCATGTCCCAAGACTCACACACCACTTTCCTAAGCACCCTGGAAAATATTAGGGTTCAACCTAACACTCTAATACTGGGTAACTTCAACTACCCCTCCATTAACTGGGAAAACTATTCATGTACCAATACACTTGCCCAATGTTTCTTGGAATTCCATAATTCCAATGCCCTGGACCAGCTCGTTTTTACCCCCACTAGAGGTAGCAACATCCTTGACCTGGTCATTACTAACATGGGTGACCATTGCTCTACACCAATAGTCAACTCCTCCCTGGTTAGATCCGACTACAAGTGAATTACCTTGAAAATCCACCCCCCCCCACCTACCCACCCAGGTAACCACCATGAAAAACTTCTCCAAAGCTAACTTTGGGCTTCTAAAAACAGAGATGGCTAACTTTACGGCACCCATGAAAATGGAGAACAGCTGCATGACCGCTGAATCATACACCAATGCACTGTATGAACACATACACAAATGCATGGATCTCGCCATACTGAATAGAACCAAGATACTCTCCACCAAAAAACGGAAGCCAATCTGGTAGTCCTCTGCCATAAACAAACTCTACAACAGAAGGAGAAAACTGATGCGGAATAAGGTGAAGTCCTAATACTGGAAAAACTCCCTTATCAGCCTCAACAAAAAGTTTGAGATCCCTCATCAAATCCTCTAAAGCTAGCTATCAAAACAGAATTGCAACAGAAAGTAAAGACAACTGCAAGGCCTTTTATAGTTATGTAAAGATTCTCCATGGCAATACCCAGATTTGCTCTGAGCTGCTGCACAATTGTACCTCCTATACCGAACCAACAGATATTGCCAGTATACTGGCTGACAGATTTAGTGCCAACATTACCTCTCTCCCCTCCCAAAGGACCAGTTACAATACCAGTAGACTACTAGGAACCCAGTATTACTGCTGCACAGGTTAAAACAGCACTGTCCATTCAATAATACACCTTCTATGGGACATGACAATATACCTGGCTGTGTTCTACATGAACTACAGAGTGAACTGGCACCTCACCTGTGTGCCCAGTTCAATTACAGCCTCACCTCAGGCTTTGTCCCTACCATATGGCGCACTGCTACAGTCATTCCTCTCTACAAAGGAGGAGCAACTACAGACCCTGTGAACTGTCGCCCCATTAGCCTGATGAGTCTGATATGCAAAGCTATGGAATGCATCATCA
Source organism: Protopterus annectens (assembly GCF_019279795.1). NCBI lineage: Eukaryota > Metazoa > Chordata > Ceratodontiformes > Protopteridae > Protopterus > Protopterus annectens. Next base: position 459,237,374 of record NC_056732.1, read on the forward strand.
TGGACCTAATAAACAAGGATATAGGGAATCTTCAAACTCTGGATCCCACGCAGTTTGGTTTTGTGAAGAGTAGATCATGCCTGCTCAACTTGGTCAACTTCTTTGAGTCAGTCACCAGAGCTGTGGCTAAAAGCAAGGTGATTCATACAGCCTACCTTGATCTGGCCAAGGCCTTTGATACCATTCCCCACTCAGGAATCATAGAAAAACTCACTAAGCTAGGCATCAACCCCTATATCACTAGGTGGGTTGAAAACTGGCGCACAGGTAGAACCCACAGTGTGAAAGTAGCTAACTCCAAATCAGTCTACTCACCAGTCAAGAGTGGAGTCCCACAGGGTACGGCCCTGGGTCCTCCCCTGTTTGGTATATACTTCTCTGAAGTCCAGGCCAACACAAAGGGACTCTGGCTGACAAAGTTTGTAGATGATTGCAAGATGGAAGCTATTATTAACTCCCCAAGTGATGTTGACATCCTACAGAAAGGCCTCACTGAGACCAACGACTGGTGTCAGAACCATGGCCTTAAGGACAATGCCAAAAAATGTGTCATCATCCCCTTTGGGAAAAACCCAGTTCTCATGAATTACCATATCGATGGTAGTCCACTGAACACAGAAGCTGTTATAAGAGATCTGGGAACACAGTAACCTCTCTTTAGACCACCACATTGCCACTGTAGTTAGAAAGTCCTTCTAAGTGGCACATCTCATTACTAAGGGATCTGCATCCAGGAAGAAGGAGGTCATTGTCTCCCTCTACTCTTCCCTCATTAGGCCAATCATTGAGTACAATGCCCCATTTGGCATGTACCTCACTAAACACCTAGAACAACTGGATAGGCCGCAAAAGTACCTCACAAAGAGGATCCTATGCCTTAAACATTTATCCTATATGGACAGACTCAAACTCCAACTATTCTCTTTCTCATATCGCCTACTTAGAGGTGACCTCTGCTTGACTTACAAAGCCATGTCTGACCCAGCTCTGTTAGAAATGCTGCATCTAAAGAAATCCCAATCCCTCCGCACCACATGCCCCAGAGCCCTCAACCTCATTACCATAATCAACAGAACATGTTATAGGGACAGGTTCATAACCCAGAGATTGCCCATTCTATGGAATAGACTTCCCATACATGTCAAGCAGAGCACCTCACCGGCCCTCTTCAAGAGAAATCTTGATGAGTAGATGGGAAATAGAAAATTCACCCCAGGGTTCACTCCAGTGGCTTTGCTCGACAGAGACACTGGGAACTAAGGTCGGGTGGCACGATGCCAGGGTAATCTTATGGGCTAGGCTTGTAAAGGCTCCAGGGCCATTAGCCTAGTATGGGTTCACTTTAAAATACTGAACCCTTAAAATGCTGAATTTCACAGTCTCGAATCCCACAATACCGAACACTTAGAATCACGAATATCAAAATACCGAATTCCCTAAATACCAAAAGGAGAGATCATGGCGTCTACTTTTTATTTTAAACCCTCCACCTCTGCTGAACACCTTTAATTGTGATTAGTGCTGTATACTCTTCATGAAAGTGTACTGAGACTAACCAAACCATAGAAATACATTGCACACAAACATCACATTCATAGCTGCAATAACCGTGCAATAGCTTTCAAAAAATCCAACGTCCCATATGAGTCTCGGTTATGCAGTATAGTTTCAAACTTTTGCTGTCGTAATTGCAGTTTATGCCTTTTAGGGCTAGGTGGACTCCTACTACTCAAATGTATTCGCAGCTCATCCACCCTGTCCTGTTCCCTTTCAAGTGTTTCCATAAGCACACTAAGATCAGTTGCCCTCAATCCCAATAGACATTTCAGTCTACGGTGCCATGCCTCGACAGAATTCTGTGTCCGAGGCAAACACAATGTATTCAGATCTGAAATGTTCCAAAATATTACAGGAAAGAGAGGGGGAAACCATGCAACAGAGGCCAATCTGGTTTTGAAATGCCGCTGCCTACCTAACACATACCTATCCCCAAAGTATTTCAAAAGATCTTGACCCTCTTCAGGCAATGATACTTTAAGCTCATGAAACGCTTGCACAGTGTCATGCTCAGGCAGAAATGCCAGTGCTACCAAAGACTTTACTGCAAGCTGGAAATGTAAGTTAGAATTATAAAGGTGTGTCAGCCCTAATTGCTGTACTTTCCTCCATACATTATAGCTGAAATGAAATAAACAGCCCTTAGATACTAGCCCTTGGAAGTTACTGGAAATACTCTTTATTGCAGCAATTTCAAAATCGCACAACACAAAACGCAAGTGTATTTCCAATCCCTGCTCCTCCATAAGTTGAAACACAGCATCCCACATGCAATTGTAAGCTTTTAACGACTTTTTGCTCATCAGACAGTAAAGCAACAGTACTGATTTACTATAACCTTCGAATCTCAGCAGGCCATGGATCAAATATAACTGCCTGAAAATTACACCCTTTTAAAAGAAGGTGCTGTCCATGAGCCAAATAGTCACGTTACTTAGGTTGAATAGGTTGTTGACAGTGCTAAAAACTACTACTGTGGTTTCTCCAGTCATATCAGAAATACTCTTTTCAACAAACGACCCTGACTTTAGTGGGTAATCTTGCACATTTAGATCTTGTAATGTAATATTGCTATGCCTAGATGATCTGCATGTTTTATGTCTCACCCTTCCAACTTGTTGCAAGAGTGCTCTTCTGTTAGGTAGGTGGGGTACTATGTCTAGAGAACTAGCAGCAAGCACATCTTCCACTACTAAACACGGTGAGTCGCGAGATACCACAGCTCTTTGTTTCAGATCACTACACAAACTATAACGCTCAGCTTCAGTTGGATCCCCTGTATATGAATGGGGCCTACTCTTTAGTAACCACTCACCTTCTGTAACTGGAGTTGTAACAACCCTACCCTTGCATGGGATGGACATCTTCCCTTTACAACACCAGTACTTGTTTGGGATCCCTTTCTTCTCTAAGTGATACACAAATCCATCTACAATAAGGACAAGCTTTCCCTTCTGTGATTCCACGGGTTTATATACCACGCCAATATTACCAGGAGGGGTAACAGAGCTAGATGCCATGATTCCTTCGGTACAAAGTACGTCTCAGACACGTACACATCACTTTTTAAAGTGGTATGTCGGTATTTTGATATTCATGATTCTAAGTGTTCGATATTGTAGGATTTCAGTATTGTGGATTCAAGATTGTGAAATTTGGCATTTTAAGGGTTCGGTATTTTAAAGTGAACCCCCTAGTACACACCTATGAACCTATGAACCTATGATAGTTGCAACTTATCAGAAAGAATGTGCAAAGATATATGGCAATCTTGCTAGTGGGCAAAGGTGATGTACTTCACTGATTATTCATTGATGTACTTCACTGATTATTCAGAGTGGTTTACATATGTTTCACAGTATGAGGCAAAATTTGACCAACAATACTTTCATGAGGGAGCATTAAACACACACACGTATTACTTAATGCTGTCACTTGCAGTGTCGATAAATTATTTTTTGTTTTATTTGTTACTTGGGTAAGCCTACTGATCACTTGTGTCACTTTACAGGGATGACCCAGGAAAACCACTTGGTTAAATGTCTTGCTTAATGTCACTCAGTAGGAAAATGGAGGTGGAATGAATCAAATCCTTTGCTCTGAGCTATGCAAAACAGTTCATTAACTGTGCCCAGCCTTAATCCTAAATAAATATGAATGGGATCATGACACTATAACTTTTGATATAAAAATTAATGCAAAACGAAAAGGTAATCTACCTGTTCTCAGAAAAATAACATTACAATCTGACATTGCATTCAAGCCATTAAAATTAAATACTATGTTTCTGTTACAAGACGCAATGTTCCATTCACAAGCATTGTTGTACTTTTCTCTTATGAAGTCCTCCATTACTGTAATTATTTATATGTATTCAAAATAAATACTAGTAGAAGAGGCCAAAGAACTGCAAATTATACTCTGATTTAGAGCTGTATTTCACTCATCTGTCAAAACATTCCATGTTTATTTGTTAATTATTTGTAAGTGACATTGTTTATTAGAGCATGTACTTACCCATGAAGACAAACTGTTTTCTTGTTACAGAGGGCATAAGAAATATATTATTCCAAGTGTGTTTATTGTCTCTTTTCAGTGATAGAAAACAGCAACAGCTTTTCATTTTACTTCTGTTTATTTCTATATATGCTGAAACAGTACAGTATTGCCTCCAGGCGCCTGTTTGTGGAGAAGACATGGTGCTCTGATGAGAAAAAGGGTACCCTTGCATATGACTGTGTTTTTAAAACACTACAATAACATTAAAGGATACTTGAGAATAAATATAGATGAGGATGACACAGACGTGATAACCAGATGCTTCTGTATTTTCTGTGAGATGCACCTCTACTGATGCACTGCACAACTTTTATAGGTTTAAGGTTCTTTATTATGCCTTCGGAAATCTTCTGTAACATAGACCGAGATTCCTAGAGAAGCACTACATGCCTGCGGTTGCACTGCTTTGTGGCACTACATGGCAGTATATATGCTAATTGTGTATCTACATAGAGACAGGCAGTACATTGCTTCATTCTACATAGGTGACTAGACAGAAGGCACACAGACAGACACATCCATCGTGGTGAAACATCTAAAAAGGAACACAATGCATAGTCCACAAACTGGCTGCACACCACCTTGCACAAATCTCATGGGAGCTGAAAACATTTCTTCTCATGCTTTTCCATTTTAGAATAAAGAAGTATATGTAAAGGTCATGCTGTGTGTCATCAAAGTAGCACATACTGCTGCATGAGGATATATAGCTTCAAAGAAATTGCAAATGAAGTGATGTGGTGTACATACACACACACACACACATATATATATATATATATATATATATATATATATATATATATATATATAAATGTGTTAAATGTGTGTGTGTGTGTGTGTGTGTGTGTGTGTGTGTGTGTGTATGGACACTTGCCAGATACATAAAAGGGCTGTATAGAGATATACACAGAATAACACAAGCAAACAAGTATATGCATACACTTTTGGATGTGGAGACATGGGACAGACAGGCAAGACAGCAGACAGAAATAAACAGAGAACAGACAGCAGACAAATGGAGATGGCAAGGATAAGAAAATACACAGGGTATAGAGCTTGACACCTGAGGTTGGGGTACACAAGGCTGAGGACAAAGTAAGAAGAGAGAACTATCATAAAAATTTACCACCCTGGCCCAGAGGAACACTACTGTGATCCATCACCAGCTGATGGAGCAGGCCAGCTAGTAGTATTGATTACACTGTCATATGGTGGACAGCTGGATACGTGAATCTCCAGGAGCCACTTTTTTCTGGTTATTTATCAGTCCACTCATCCCTCACTACACACTCTTCCATCTGCTCAAGCCATGACTGATCTAGAGAGAGCAATGAGACCAAGCAATCTACCAGTTAAAGGCTGAGACCTTACTTTGATGAAACACTTCCTGCTTCTCCCCCTCCCAGCTACATCCTCAGTAGGGTGGGCCATGGAAAAAATATATTTTGAGCACATCACAATGGAAACTCTGCCAGTGTGATTCTTTCCTGCCAATAGAATGGATATGGATATTTATATAATACAGGACAGTACTTTTCAGTAGAACAAGCCTCTTTCTGGCCATTAGTGTCTCCTGCTTGTTATGATAGGTGACACAGTTCATATTTTGTTCTGCTGATACTGAAACAGAAATGGTTTCATCAGAGAACTGTTACAGGTATATATGGCATACGTTAGAATGACACTTTTATGCAGAAACCCCAAAATGGTGCAGCACAACCCTACCAGATAAAATGAATGCACCACACAGTTGACCATTCATATTTGCTATGCTCTCTTAGACAAAGATTTGACTATTCCCTAAAGATATATATATATATATATATATATATATATATATATATATATATGTATATACACACACACACACACACACACACACACACACACACACACACACATATATATATATATATATATATATATATATATATATATATATATATATATAGATAGATAGATATGTATATAGATATATAGATAAATGGACATATAGATATTTATTTATTTTTATTTTATTTTTTTATTTTATTTGCAGTTGGTTTACCAGGATAGTCCATTGGGCCAAAATGAACCCGTTTTCAATGGAGTCCTGGAGAGAAAAGCTCCAGACAATATAGGTTACAGTAGGTATTAGACATACTTAAACATTATTAAAATCACGGTAGACAAATACAAATGCAATGCACAACAATTACAATTAATGTAAGTGTTAAAAACTGATGGCAGATTATAAGGGATTATACATAAATTCAAAATTCTACTAAAGTTATTTCATAACGAGAGTTCAACATATGAGAGGTAGAGTGTAGAGTATTCTTACATATTCAGTAGTAATAAACAGGAAGTGGGAGTTATGGATAATGAGAGAGAGAAATCAAGGGTGTAAGCAGGAGTAAGGGGAAATGGGTATATTCAGTGTAGTTAAGTAGGGTGGGAGCAAGAGCATTCCCACTGGGAAAGTAGATGTGAATGAAGAGATTTTTTGAACATAAAATGGTTAGAGGTAGTACGGATAGATGAAGGTAGAGAGTTCCAGAGGCATGCTAACCCATGTGAGAGAAGATATTTGCCAGGTGGATGGGTTGGTTTGTACACTTCTAATAGATTTTGGTTGTTGGACCTTAATATTCTATCAGGTATGTGCATTTTAAACACAGAAGAGGGAGGGACAGAGGGAGGGGTTGAAAATAAGTTTATGAGCAAGGGATAGTTGTGTATAGGTGAGCTGATGGGGTAGTTCTAGCCATTTTAGTTGTTGGAGAGAGGAGCAATGGTGGGTGTAAGACTTTTGGTTGGTAGCAAACTTGGCGATTTTATTGTAGCAGGAGGAAAGTTGTTTTTTCAGGGAGATTTGTAGATTAGTTAGTAGTGGAGCTCCATATAGAAGGGAGGGAATAAGAAAGGAAGTAGAGAGAGTGATTTTAGTGGCAGTTGTAAGGTAGTGGTTTTGTCGATAGAGCATCCCTAGTTTTTGATGTTTTTTAATATTTAGTTGTAGATGGGAGTTGAATCTTAGTTGGTTATCAATTTGGACTCTGAGTAATTTGGTCTCTGTCACTAGTTCCAGTGTAGTGTTATTCTCACTAGTAATAGAGAATGAATTTGTATTGAGAGAGTTGAGTTTAGAGGGGGTGAATATCATTAATTTGGTTTTAGTGGGGTTGAGTGCTAGGTGATTTGTTTTCATCCATAGTTCAATGGTAGAAAAAGCATCCTGAGTTAGCTTTATGAGAGTAGGGATAGTTGAGGCAGTGCAGATAATGGTCGAATCATCTGCATATTGGATGATATTGGAAAGAGGGATAGCTTTGTGGAAATCATTTATAAATATATTGAAAAGGAGGGGACCTAATATGGAGCCTTGGGGGACACCAGTTGGGGTGTTAAGAAATGAGGAGGTTGCCTTTTTCCATTTGACTGCTTGATGTCTATTAGATAGGTAGCTAGAGAACCAGTTCAAAGTAGAGGAAGATAGGTTAAGTTTGGAGAGTTTGGTTAGAAGCAGACTATGTGATATAGTATCAAAGGCTTTAGAGAGGTCAAGTAGAAGGGTAGAGACAATTTGGCCAGAGTCTCTGGTGTTATTTACAGTTTCTATAAAGGAGAGGAGTGCTGTCATAGTGCTGTGATTTGGTCTGAATCCATGTTGTGTAGGAGAAAGTAGGTTGTTATCTATGAGATATGGTAGGAGTTGAAGTTGGATGCACCTTTCCAAGAGTTTAGAGATGGGAGATAGGATAGCAATGGGGTGGAAGTTGGAAACATTGTTGTTATTGCCACCTTTATGTAAAGGTATGATGAAGGCCTTTTTCCAGATTTGGGGAACCATATCTTCTTGAATTGAGCGGTTGATTAGTATGCTAATGGGGTAGGCAATTGCTTCAGCAGCTAAGCTAAGAAAGTAAGGAGGAATGTCATCAGGAGCATTGGTGCATGGTTTTAGTTTCTGAAGGAGTTTTTGTATGGTAGATGTGGGTATAGGTTTTAGTGAGAATGGAGGGGAGTGTGGAGAGGGGGAGTTAGGGGACGAAAAGGATGAGGAGGGAGAGAAAGTAGGAGAACAGGTGTATATTAGAGGGGGTGGGGAAGATGTGGAGGGAATGAGAGTAGGAGAGGAGGAGGATGGTAAAGAGTTAGTAGATATGAGTGTGGCATTGGTTATAGTGTTGTGTTGAGTGTAGTTGGGGTAAGATGGAGGTGAGTTGGAGTGTGTGTTGTAGGAGAAAGAAGAGGTTAATTTGGAAATAGATTCAATGAAAAAAGAATTGAATTGAGTAGCTAAGTCTATGTCAGTGGCATTAGGGTCAAGGGTTGGGGTGACTGTTTTACTGGGATGAAGTAGAGTGGAGATGCCTTTCCAGAATTTTTGAGGATTTGTTTTGTTATTGTTTTGCAGTGTGAAGAAGTAATTTTGTCGATCAGAGATTATAAGTTTTTTTACCCTGTTTCTAAGAGTTTTATATTCATTATGGATGAGGGGGGTCTTATTTTTCTGGTATTTAGCCCAGACTTTGTCTCTTTTCCGCATAGTGGCTAGTGTATTTTTGGTGAGCCATGGAGCAGTTTTAGTTTTTATTCTTTTAGTTCTTAGAGGAGCATGGACATCTAGTAGTTTTAGGAATGTGGTGTTGAAGTGTAGTTTTAGGAATGTGGTGTTGAAGTGGGTGACAGCATCATCTAAGGGTAGTGTTTTCAGACAATTCCAGTTTATTGTTTTTAGGGAGTTAGTAGAGGTAGATGGATTAAAGTCTTTATGATTACGTGTTGTAATATAGTTATGGGTATGATGTTGGGTTAAGGGGAGTCGGTGAGTGAAGATGTGTATATGGTCACCAAGGGGATCGGGAAGGGTTCCACTGTCTGAGAAATAGTGGGGATGAGATACTAAGATCCAGTCTAGGATACTGCTGGTGGAGAGATTTTTTGATGGGTGTGTGATAGAGTTGATTAGTTGTGAGAAGTTATGTAAGTTGCTGTTAAGTGGGTTTGTGGGAGACTGAATGGAGATCCAGTTAATATTCATGTTGCCTAAGATTATAATTTCATTGCTAATGTTGTTGGTAAGCCAAGAGAGAATGTCTTCGAGTGTGGATACATTATCTCCTGGGGGGATGTAGAGTGGGACTATACATATGTGTTTATGTTTGTTAACTTGGAGTAGTGTTATGAGTAGTTCTGTGTTATTAAACTGAGGAGTGGTCACATCTCACTAGAAAAGGCTTACAGTGAGGGTGCTTAAAACCCTCTACTCCTAGTACACACAAACTCAACATGTGAGACATGCAACTATTTTAACAATCTTGAATCCATGTTCTCTCGCACACCAGTCCACCAATCAGTACATATGACTATGAGCGAGTTGTCAGCATGATAATCTCACCTCCTACTCCACCCAAACTTACATCACACATACAGTACCTACAATATGCAGAGGTTCTCACCAGAAACATACTTAAACACCAGAGACCTCCCAAACACAAGTATGCTACACATCCTCTATTTTTCTGCAGAACATAATACACATTATAGCTCACACACCAGTGACTCACCTGTTAAGCCCTTAAGGCAAAATCCAAAGCCAAACATATTAGTCATAGGTGATTCCATCGTGAGATACACAGATGTCCCTCTCACCAGACTGGATAAGGAGAAGGTCACAGTCAGCTGTCTGTCAGGTGCCAGGATCTGTCATATTACACATGCACTCAAGTCTCTCAAAAACAGGTACTGTTATGACTCTGTTATAGTCCATAGAAAAAAAAAGAACAACGGTCCAGATCCACTCAAAAATACTGTTTATTGAGCACTTTCATCTCTCTAATGGAAACTTCCTCAGAAATTCTGAGGAGGTTTCCATTAGAGAGATGAAAGTGCTCAATAAACAGTATTTTTGAGTGGATCTGGACCTCGGTTCTTCTTTTTTTTGTGGATTATTAGTTGGTGTGTCTTTAACCTCTGTCATAGTCCATGTTGGTGTGAATGACTTGATACGTACCTGTCTGAACGATATGAAGAGAGACATGACTGAACTCTTGGACTATGTGTCTCAGGCAGGTATGTCCCTAGCCTTGAGCAGCATTTTACCTTCACCTAGGATGATGCCTGAATACAAACAGAAAATTATTGACTTCAATAATTGCCTTAGTTTCTGGTGTCATTCTAAGGGGATACAGTATCTGTCAACCCAGGATGACATGACTAACAGACCTCCATGCTTTGCCAGAGATGGTCTTCATCTGTCTCCAATGGGATTTTGGCTACTGATTAAGGCTCTTGCTACCTCCATAGTGTCTTTTGTAGGCAGTGTCTCAAGGAGAAAATTTCTGATTCAAAAGCTCCATCTAAAAACAACCTCATGGTTATGCTGCTAAACACTTGGAGTCTTAACATGAAATTGCACACACTGGAAGCAGTTCTTACCTTGGAAGACTTAGACATTTGTATAGTCATGGAGACCTGGTTCAAGGGTGTGGAGAGCACCCCATTCCTACCAGGCTACACCTCTTTCTACATGTTCAGACAACAAACTAAAGGCATGAAAACTAAAGGAGGTAGTGTATCAATATTCACTAAAGATAAATACACCTCCAGATTGGTTAAATAGCATCATTCCCTGGGGATACGTCAGGTGCAATTAACTGTTGATAGGCTACCTATTCAAGCCATTGCCAGCTACAGGACCCCCTCAATGAATCAGGACACCAAGTCTGCCTATTTGGGTCTCCTTGAGTCTATCAAGATACATCTGGACATCCTGGTTTTGCATGACTTTAACTACCGATCCATTTGACTGCGTAAGCTCTAACTCACTTGCCCAAAGATTCCTCAACTTTGTTAACTCCAGTGCACTGGACCAGCTAGTTTACACCCCCACAAGAGGTGCCAACATCCCGGATCTGGTGTTTACTAATATGGGGGACTACTGTAAGCACCCCCACTGTAAGCCTTTTCTAGTGAGATGTGACCACAAATCAATGTCATCCAAAGTACCTAACACATCTGAACCCCTCCCCCATTGAGCAGCAACTAAACTAAACTTCCCCAGAGCAGATTGTAACCTCTTACAGGATGGTATGAGTAGCTTTACTGCACCTCCCCAATCAAATGGAACTGACAACTACAGCAAGTTCTACACCAATGCTTTATACAAATACCTGTATAACTGCATTGACTTGGCCGTGCCTGATTGGACCAAAACAAACTCCTCAAAGAAGAGCAAGCCTACTTGGTGGCCAATTGCCATTAACAGGTTTTACAATAAGAGAAGGAAATTGCTGTCTAAGAGTAAGAAGGAGCACGCCCTAAACTGGAAACACTCTCTCCTCAGCTTAAACAAGCAATTAAGACTTCTTGTGAAGTCCTCCAAAGCAAACTACGAATCCAAATTAGCTTCCTCACTTAAGGACAACCACAAGGCATTCTTTAGTTGCATCCATAACCTAAAAGGAAAGGCCCACATTTGTGCCGAACTGGTAGTTAAAGATACCATATATAGTGAGCCTCTGGACATAGCTAACCTGTTAGCCGACAGGTTCTGTGAAAACTTCACCCCCCCCCCGTCCCAGCCACAAGTACCCTGTGACATCCCTACCACCTGTCCTCTACCTTGTATCTTTAAAGAGCAAGTCATAAATGCCCTCTCTAAGGCCAAAAATACAGCATCTATAGGACATGATAAGATCCCAGGTTGTGTCCTACATAGGCTCAAGCAAGAATTAGAAACACATCTGGGTACTCTTTTTAATCATAGTCTAAGCTCTGGCTTCATCCAAGCTGAATGGAAAATGGCCACCATTATCCCCTTGCACAAAGGTGGCGCTTCCACTGACCCCAGGAACTACAGACCTATTATCCTGACTAGCCTTATCTGCAAGGCCATGGAATAAATCACCATGGACCTTATCAATAAAGATACAGGTAATCTCCAAACCTTGACCCTACTCAGTTTGGCTTTGTCAAAGGGAGATTATGCCTGTTAAACCTGGTGGACTACTTTGAGACAGTCACCAAGGCCCTGGATGAAGGGAAATCTGTACATACAGCCTACCTAGAATTAGCCAAGGCTTTTGACACTCTCCCTCACTCAGACATCATTGACAAACTCACCCAGCTAGGTATCAACCCTTATATCATTAGATAGGTCGCTAACTGGCTCACTGATAGAACCCATATAGTCAAAATAGGGTAATCCACCTCCAAAAGCATACCTGTAACCAGTGGTATTCCACAGGGATCAGTCCTGGGACCTCTATTGTTTGGAATCTGAAGTGCAATCTAAAGCTAAAGGTCTGTGGCTAACAAAGTTTGCTGATGACTGCAAACTGTGAGTGTTCATAGAATCTCCCAATGATATCAACATCCTACAAGAAGGTTTTACACAAACAAATGATTGGTGCCAAAGTCATGGCCTTAAACTCAATGCAAAAAATGTATGTGTATCCTTTTTGGTAAGTGTGATGTTCCTGCTAACTACCACATCAATAACACCATCCTAAGTATGCACTCAGTGGTGAGAGACCTGGCCATGCAGGTAGACAGTAACCTTTCCTTTGATTACCATGTCTCCACAATGGTAAGAACAGCATTTGATATTGCTCATGGCATTGTATCCAGAAAAAAAGAAGTTATAACCTCTCTGTACTTTTCCCTCATCAGGCCAATAATTGAGTATAACCCCCTTTGGTATGTATCTTTCCAAGCACATGCAGCAATTGTAGAGGCCACAAAGGTTCCTCACAAAGAAAATTCAAGGTCTTCAGCATCTGTCCTATGTGTATTGCCTGAAATCACTGTCACTTTATTTTGTTTCCTACAGACTACTTAGAGGCGATCTATGCCTTGCATATAAGGCAATCTATGACCCGGCTTTGTTGGAAATGCTGCAAATATACAAGTCAAATGGTACACGGGTTACTTGGTCTAAAGACCTTAACCTGGTATGTGACATTAATAGAACTTGCTGGAGGGAAAGATTTGTCTCCCAGAGGTTACCACACCTTTGGAATGGACTCCCACTTCATGTCAAACAGAGCACCTCATTGTCAGTGTTCAAATGTAATCTGGGTGATTGAATGGTTAACCATAACCATAAATTCACCCAAGGGGTTCCACCTGTTTCCCTCTTAGACAAAGGCAATTTGTGCTGATCATTTAAATTTTATTTATTTATTTATTTATTGACATTTGTTAACCGGGGTTGTCCAACTGGGCTTGTGACCCATTTTCAGTGGAGACCCGAGGAGAAAAGCTCCAGTAGTACATTTTAAGCAAGTACAATTTTAAACAACATTGATATAATAGCAGTTATAGCAAAAATAAGGGTAGAAATTGACTAGGTTTGTAAGGGCTCTAGGGCTATTAGCCTAGTAACTTCCTATGATCATATATAAATATATATATATATATATATATATATATATATATATATATATATATATATATATATATATATATATATATATATATATATATATATGTATATATGTATATATGTGTGTATATATATATATATATATATATATATATATATGCACACACACACACATACATATATATATATATATATATATATATATATATATATATATATATATATATATATATATATATACACCCACACACACACACACACACACACACACACACACACACACACACACACACACACACACACACACACACACACACACACACACACACACACACACACACACACACATACATACATAACAATGGCAGCTACTTATGATACCGTTTTGGACATTGTTGCTTAAATTCTGCTATTCTGCTTCAAACATTCAAGAGATCATCAGGATGGCAGTGTTGCAGGTCATCATAAAGATATAGTAGTCATCTCCAGACCTGGCAATGTGTATGTCTCTGGCCTATGCATCAGTCAGGTCATACTAGACATCAGATTTTTGGAAAGGCCCAGTAACCACTTCGGAACTGGGCATAAAGCATGGTCTTGCTTTCTTTCACATACCAAGGATGAATTTTTGCACTGGGCTCTAGCACAAGGAGACATCATCATGCAAATATCATCATAAAATTAATGCATGTTCAGGAAAAGTATAATGGCAGCTTAGAGATGATACATATAACATGGTTTCTAGATTTGTGATAGTGCAGTTTGATGATGCTCAGAAATGGCACACGTCATAAAGATGACGTGCATGAGCATGTGGTCATGGAATAAAAGAAGTGCCAAATCACATATCTCCACTTCCTGTCACAGATATGTAATTAAGTAATTCATAGACACTCTGGATACTTGCCCTCATCTGCATATAAAGATAGGTTTGGAACAGGGACATTGCCAGAGAGGATATAGGGACATTGCCAAGCTTTGAAGTGGTTAGAGTGAGGGTAAAAGTGTGAGCATGTGAGTGTCTGAAGGAGAAGGGTCAGCTAGGGAGTTCCACAGGGGTCAATCCCAGTTGCAGAATTAGAATCCCCAGCAGAATTGAGGCTTTTTTCATTTGGAGGAGATCTTGTGTTTGAGGTGTGGTTAGGGGTGAGTCTATATTAGTGAATGATGTTTTCCAGAGCTGATGTTTTCTCTGGTGAGCCGCAGTGAGTTGGTGTGTTTGGAGTTTGGTGAGAAATACTTGGTGAGAAAAACTGAGCCACCCTAGTGTAGTGAAGTTAGTGCAGTGGTGTGTTCTAATGGTGCAAATCTAGCTATGTGGAGCGTATTTGAGAAATTAGTTGTTAAGTTTTGTCTTGTACCTTTTTTTGTAAAGAGGTAGAGGCATAGAAAAAAAGAGTTAGTAGGAGGGTGTGTAGAAAAGATTGTAATTTTATGTGAGGAGGAGAAAAGTTTTAACTTTTTAAGGAGAGAAAAGTTTTTATTTATAGGGCGGAGGGTGATTGAAATGGGTGTCAAATTTAAGGAGTTTATTAAATGAACACCTAATAAACTTTGTGTGAGCTTGGTGTGATAGTGATATTATTAATAATGATAATAGAGAAGGTGGGGATAGAGAATGTGGTGTGGAGAGAAAGTAAGTAGTTTTGTTTTGTTGGGGTGTTATGTTAGAGTGAGAATTTGTTGAACCATTTTTGGGAAGAGTTGAAGGTGTCTTGGGGAAGAGCAGGGTTGTGAAGCAGGTTGGAGGCAGTGCTTGAGATCAGTGCCAGGTTGCATAGGGAATGCTGAGTATGGAATTGATTGTGGGCAGGTCATTAACAAAGATGGTGAAGGAGTGAGAGGGCCAGATCTAGATCCAAAGGGAGTGTCCCAAGTGTAACAGGTAGTAGGGTAGATAAGAAAGTGTAACAAGTGAACATGCCGTTGCCCATTGAGTTTTTGGGGAGAAATTGGAACCATTTCAGCGGAACTGCTTGTAATTAGTTTTTTAGTGTATAATTGGTCTGGTGAATGTGGGCCACTATATGGAGGGATTTGGAGAGGTCTAAGAAATAAGCAGATGAGGAGTTATTATTGTTTCTGAAGTTGATGGTATTAGTATTGGATAGTTAGGCTTGATGGGTAATTGCAAGATTTGGCCTGAAGGATGGCTGGGAGATTTGGCCTGAAGTATTTTTGGGTAGCGTTTTTTGTGCACTGGTTTTTGTTTGTTTTCCATAATTTTTGGCTAGGTTGAGAGTATATTTTTAGTGGTTTAGGGCTAGGTTAGCTCTAGTGAGTCACCACCTTATGGACCTTGATAATCCACCTTTATTTATATAGCTTAATGTGGGGACATTTTGTTGAGGGACGGCTTATGATGATGGGAGACGACAGTTTAATGGCCTGGAGGCAGGCTTTGCAGAAACTCTCAGCTGGGAGAAGAAACTCAGCTGGGAGAAGGTCAGTTAGTTTTTTAAGAAGATGGGTTATTTAACAAGAGGGTACTTATAAAGGATATGATTTTCTGATGATGATGTGATAGTAGATCTCTGTGCTGGGTAGTGTAGTGGGGTGGAGTGTTTGTTTGGGCTGGTTGTTTGATTGAATAGTTTTAGAGTTGAAACTATTGATTGTAAGAAGTATTTTTATTTAACAATGTGTTTGCAAGTTGTGTTGTTGGCAGTTGTTGGGTGTGGGGGTTGTTGCTTGCTTTAGTGGGGCCCTTGTTTTTTTGTGCCCAGAATTTTTGGATGTATTGGAGGAGGAGGGAAGAAGTAAGGTGATTTTTTTAGTTTTCTTTTAAAATCATTCTAAGTTTTTCGAAGGTTTGGTGGTTTGTGGGGTCTGGAGGTACCTGCCATGTTTACATCTTGTCTTATGATAGGATTGGATTTTTCTTCCTTAGATTTTTGTATGGTTTTGGTTTTTGTTTTTAGTTCTAATGGACCGTATTGGAGCATGTGGGATCTAGACAGAGAAGGGAAGGTGGTTGAAGAGTATTAAACTGCCTCTCAAGAGGAAGAGACTTTGAAGATTGTTGAGTTGTGGGCTTTGTGTCAGTTTAAAAAAAAAAGTTCAGTTTGAAAAATGGCCAATATTTAATTTTTTTTTGTTCCTGTTTTAGAAGGGGTGATAGATTTTCTCTTTTTTCTGATAACAGAGTGAGTAAGTGATCACACCCTCCTCATGTACCTGCCCTGCAGAGTACCCAACACCATATGCTCCCATATATATGAGCCTTACAAAGAAGTGTAAAGTTGTGTAGAATAGAGAATGTTTTTTTCATTTTGTATGTTAACTTGAGCACACTCTGGAAGCTGCTTTGAAAGTCTAGGTAACTGTATTAAGAGAAGTAGAAACACTTTTTGGGCATAAAGGTAGCTCTGAGAATGTATACAACTAGTCTGAAAGTCCATGGTAAGCTGTTGCTTTTCTGTCTTCCTAAAGATGCAGGATGCTGCACATTAATTCACTTTACAAAAGGCTGCCAATAGCAATGATTGCCTACATGTTTTTGTTGTGTAGATTGTACTGGTGGCAAGTCATCCCTTAATACCAGGACAAAGTCCCATGTATAAGCCTGCCAGCCCCTACATAATACAGATGCCTTGTGTACATTATATGGGAGCATATGGTGTTGGGTACAAACATGTATGACATGCCAAGCAGAGTTGCACCCTTGCAATCTTAAAGGTAACTTAGATATTGGATTGACAACTTTAAATTCTCCCCTTTTCTTTCTTGTTTTGACATTCTCAAAGCTATAGGGAACATTAGAATATGCTTTATTCACTAGGCTTGCAATTGTCAAAAGACTGATTGCCTAGTATTTACCTAAGAATCTATGTCCCTGTTTGTATACCACCACAAGTGTGCACCTCACACTTTACTACTGTAGAGTTGCACCACCTGTGTTTTCCTAGGATTCCTTAATGCTGGCATCAGAGATTTCTGCTTTTCCTTACAAAAACCAGTAAGCTCTACCAAAGATGATGGGTCCTACAAGGAGACCATGAGTATGAGTATGTGAGAGGTGCACATGTGTTATGTGTATCCATGCCTGTCCCTCTGATGATAGTATGGCATAAACACACAGTGTTCCCTTTAATTATTGTGCAGCATACCTATGTTCACCTTTGTCTCTAGCTGTCATCTGACTAGTCCCAACAATAAACAGTCTGCAATTGTCCAATAGGTTCAAAGTTTCCTGCATGTCCAGAGAATAAGGTAGACAACAGAGACTGAACAGTTTCAGCACTGCTGAAAATGACATCCTGTTAAAGGCACTCAAGATGCATGGGCAGTACCTGTTGGACTGAGGGGTGCTGATTGGCCTTTATAGAAACAGACATGATAGAAAGTTGCCCGTGGCATCAGTTCTGATGAGAGCACTGGTAGAGCTTTTAGTAGACCCTAGAACAGAAACTGCCATTTATAAAGGATTATATAATGACTGGCCATTAACATTCTAAAACGAGCATGCTGATTGGCCAGCCCAACCAGCATGCTTGTTGTAAATCTGAGAATATACCAAAGGAAAAAGGTCCAGTTTCCCAGTCTTTTTTCTGTTGGTATATTATTTAATTTTTAACATTTATTCAACAAAAATAAAAACTAAATCTGTAGTCCAGACTCCGGACATACGAGGGAGACACCATGCAAAAAATACAAGGGAAATCAGGTACTTTTAAACCTAAAGACATGTACCTGATTTCTCTTGTATTTCCTCCATTCTGTCTCTCTCCTACCCTAAACTTCCCAAACCTTTTTTTTTAATTAAATAAATAAAGGAAAAGCGGAGCAACAGAGATACTCTTGTCTCCATTGCTTACTTTCCTGAGCACTGATGTACTGGGTATGCCTGGGAATGCAAGTCCCATACGCATGTGCAGTACATCAACACAAGGAAGCAGTATACCACCAGCTGTGGAAGAACAGTAATGCGCTGTTATACAAAGACATTATTTAAGAAAAGTAAGTATTTTTTTCTTAAATAATGTCATTGTATAATAGCAATAACCAACTCCGTGGTTGTGGTATATTGAAGATTTACCCATGGTTGGCTTTATTTAATTACTCAGGCTTCGCCCTCGTGATTAAACCATGCCAACCGTGGGTAAATCTTCAGTACACCACACCAACATCAACAGTTATTGCTATAATAATTAGTAGAGCAAATAAAATATTCCATGATAACTTCAAGAATCAATAACAGGAAGTTAGAAAGGATTGGAAAGAGAGTTTGGATAAGGAATTCACAAAGAGTCTCACACTGCAGTAATTTATTAAGATTTCACCAAAATGATTTGCCATACTATGGTTAAGCCTGTTCCATAGCAGCTAACAATTCGGTCACAGAAGAAACCACTAGAATTCATTAATCTAATGTGATCAGAGGATATTCTGGTGTCACCACAGGGGAAAGGAAACTAGGATCATTTTTGGAAGAGAAGACACTGGCTTCAAGATGAAGAAAACCCCATGCATCTCAATGAATGATGGTTATTAACACATATGGCTGATTTCTTTACAGCAGCATTATACGTATAGACTGATGATGACCACAGCATACGCTGCTTAAGTTTTGTCACAGGAACATATTCAACCTCATTGGGACAGCAGCAGAGTAGGCTGGGAATGTATGGTAGTTTTGGCATGGATGACTTTAGCAGAGATGACACATACCCATAGGGGCAGCAGAGGTAGTCATGTGTACTTTGGTGTATCTTGTTGTTGCACATTTGCAGGGCATACCACTGTTACAGTGACATCTTTAGAGTCTGGGAAGAACAACAGACTGATATTGATGCCCTTACAAGGGTTAACAATGATGACAAGACCAAAATACTTGAGTCACAGTTTAGTGACAGAGTGGTACTGTCTCTCTCTGTCCTGGATGGGCATTCACTCACAGCAGAGGATGAAGGCATGAGCTCACTCAGACATGAAAATGATGTTGCACAGTTGGAATGCTCACTGCTCCCAGTGGATGAGTGGTACTTTGTGGATCTGATCCCAAGAAATGTCTCTCCTTGTAGCTACAGATATGTGCAATGTATCTGATGTGGATATACTTACCACAGTGTAGGCTCACAGGGATGCCTAACACCGTCTCATGTTACAGTTGGCCTCATACATGTAGATAACATTCTCAGTCAACCAGTACATGTGCCAAAGTATCATTTGTGCACTGTTTGCTAGAACCCTTTCCAAACTGGAGCTGACTGCTCTACTGTTTTTCATTCACGAGGATGCCATGTGGAACTATTAGCAGCCTTCTGAGCACATGGTGTCCAGAAACACTATAATAATTTGTCTTATGAGATCTATGGCCATGCCCACTGCTCCCATGTCCAACTCCATGTGGAAGAGTCCCAGTGTCACCTTCACTGCCCAGTTTGGTAGTGTTGTCCTGGAGTGGCCAATTACAATAGACATTCAAGGGGAAGTATTATGGCCCTTCATCCAGCCCCCATTCTTAGGAAACCACATCAATTGAATTCTTCCATTACATTCACAAAATCACAGAATATCCCTGCTGTAAGTTATCCTAGTACTACTGCAACAAGCCAGTGGACTAAACACAGGTCATAGTCTCATAGTTGCAACCCAACTCAAAGTAGGAAAAAATTGTCCCTAACACAGAGCACTTGTCACCCTTAAGACCACTGTCTCTTCAACTCATGACTTGGTCCCTCACTCAGTGTTTAAGTGTGTATAGTTATCCATCATTTTGTCCCTCAGCAGCACCATTGCACTTGAGTATGACCTTGGCTGACTCCACACTCCTGGGTAGCCCAAGCATGCACCAACCAGCAATGGCCTGATATTAGAAATGGTCCATCCTTTTGGAGTAGATATCACTGTTTTGCCTGTCCTATCAACTACTGACAGTTTTCTGCCATTCTGCATCACTGCCATAAGCAGATGTGTGTGTGTGTGTGTGTGTGTGTGTGTGTGTGTGTGTGTGTGTGTGTGTGTGTGTGTGTGTGTGTGTGTGTGTGTTTGTGCATCTGGACTGTTTCTTTGAGATCACATTATGTAGGCTGGCAGTCTATGATGTCAGAAGCATCAAGGCAGGGAAAGTGTACTTTGATATGGCTGAGCACACACTCCTTACAGATGTTATGGATTTCAGCATGTGTTATGTTAACTTGGAGTTCTGCTGTGCTCTGGTGTTTTGTATGTGACTCATTAACTAAACTGAGAGAGTAAATAGCAATGTGAGATTTTACCTTATTACCTATATGAAACTGATGAATGCTGATGGACTCCTGAAGGTATCTGGAGGATGGGGAAAATCTGGAGAAATTAAAAATAGGGAAAAGTGAGTTAGGCCCATATTAAAGTTTTGTTAAGCTTATAATGTTGCTTTGAATTTTTAAGTTTAATTCAGCGGCACTGTATACTTATCACATAATTATGTGAGATGGCTGCTGAATATATGTATGGATGATAGTAAATTTAACATGTTGAGGGCTCTATGCAGTTCTTAAAATGCACATTGATATAGGAAGCAGTGGTAAGGTAGGAGGACTGGGCAATTTAACCAGGTATGAGAGTGTAATACGAGTAATATAACCAGTTGTTAGTTGATCTTAATTACATGGTGAATAAGACAAAATGTAACATTTGTTTGTGAGTATGAGTAGCTCACAATATAGCATACACACCTTTAGTGTCAGAAGATCAAAAGGCTCTGTGTTCTGTCTCCTCCTCACAGGAGATTGGATTCATGTTCCATTATTGATACTGCAATGCACTCCTGAGTGTGCTGTCCTTTGCATGAGATGTTAAACTGAGATACCAACTGCTTGAGCTAGTGGTTGTTCCAATGGATGTAAAAGATTCCATTGCAGTTATGGAAATCATTTGGGGATCATTATTTAAAATACAACTGAAAACATATTGAGAATTAATATAAAAAGAATCAAAACATGCATATTTACAGAAACAAAGCAAATCATTTACATGATATAAAATGCCAGAAATATCTATCCTTTCAATCACCTCACCCTTTTATTCACAACCAATATTTGAATTCATCCTTAATTTCTTCTAAAGAAACTTATTATTACACAGTAATTCTGCACAAAGAACTAACCATAACTTCCATACACAAGCAAAAATCTAAATATCAAATTCTTTACCCGGGATTCATGAAGCTTGCGCCATGCGCCGGAGAAGCGTCGGCGATCTAGCGCCAAATATGGCCGCCGAGCGATTCAGGTAAGAGCTTTTTCCACGTGCACTACCAGTGCAGCTCCCAGCACATGTATGCTAATTACCCCATGCGCAGCAGTGTAGCATGCAAATGAAGGTATATAGCAATTCATGAAGTGGTGCAGGCGTAGCGTAAGCATGTAGAAATGTAAACCAAAAAAAAATGGTTTACATTTTGGCAAACATAAAATTGGAGCCATGAAAGCGGACCAAACTTATGTATTATAATGTTAATATATGCCAGTGTCTAAATATATAGCCAATGGCATAAAACAACATGTACAACATATAAAAAATAACATTTAGTGTCATGGCCACACCAATGCAAAGTAAAACTGCAGTGCATCAGTGCGCAAACAGGATCACAAGGAAAATATATTTAGATGTCATAAAACTGTAATGTAACGCAATTCATGATATCCCCATAATAGTCAATGGCATGCATGCTACACCACAACTATGGTGCAAGGGTTGCTAAGGGTCTGTGACAGTGTTCCATGTGGTAACTAGGAATTAGCACTCAATGCCATGCAAATGAGTCAAGTAATACTGAATTGCAAATGCCCTGCCGGCATAAGAATGTACCAGACTGTGTAGCAGTACAACACCGAGGAGTGGCCTGGAGGTAAACATGACATCAAGAGAGGGGTGGCCCACGTAGCTGTAAGCACATTGATCATTGCTAATCTGTGTTGTTGTTACTAAGCAAAGCCACAGGATAGGGGTGTGGAAGTAGCCATAGCTTAGCTTAGCTGAGAGCACACAAGGTAACCGAAAGTTCATGTGAACATGGATGAAAACACACAGGAAACTCGGTAAACGGCTGTGCACAGCATGCACCACAGCTGAAACAGGAAGGATACTTTTCGGCCATGTTACCTGGACCGGAACACCAAAGGCGGAGGTGTATCCATATTCATTAAGGATATCCACACCTCCAGGCTAGTTGCTCAGCATAATGCAGCCGAGGTTATCCAAGTGCAACTAACTCTGGGCAAAACTGCAATCCAAATTGTAGCTTTCTACAGATCACCCACCATGCCCCAGGATTCCCTCTCCTCTTTTCTTGATGTACTGGAAAATATTAGGGTTCAACCAAACACCTTAATAATGGGCAATTTCAACTACCCCACCATTAACTGGGAAAACTACTCATGTACCAACTCCTTCACTCAACACTTTCTGGAATTCATAAACTCCAATGCCCTGGATCAACTTATCCACACCCCCATCAGGGGCAACAATATCCTAGATCTAGTCATTACCAATATGAGTGACTGGTGTTCCACACCTGAAGTCAATGCCTCATTGGTCCGATCTGACCATAAGCTAATTACCCTAGATATCCACATCCTGCCTCCACCCCCCATTAAGGAAACCATGGTAAAAAATTTCTCCAAAGCCAACTTCATGCTTCTTAAGACATAAGTGGTGGACTTCAAGACACCCATGCAGATGGACAATACAGTTACAGCTACTGAATCCTACACAATTGTACTTTATAAGCACTTACATGAGTGCATGGATCGTGCTATCCCAAACAGAACCAAGACACTATCCTCCAAAAAAAAAGAAGCCAATCTGGTGGTCCTCTGCCATAAACAAACTGTACAACAGAAGGAAGAAACTCTTGCAAAAGAGAGTAAAATCCCACGAGTGGAGGAGCTCCCTGGTCAGCCTCAATAAGAAGCTGCGATCCCAGATAAAATCCTCCAAAGCTAGTTATGAAAACAAAATTGCCACTGATTCTAAAGACAACCACAAAGCATTCTATAGCTATGTCAAGAATCTGAATGGCAACACTCAGATCTGCTCTGAGTTACAGCACAATGGCACTAAATATACAGACCCAACTGATATTGCCAACATCCTGGCAGATAGGTTCAGTGCTAACTTTACCCCCCTCTCACCCCCTAAAGAGCCCATCTCTATACCAGAAGAATGCAAAATTCCTGTAATCACAGCTGCACAGGTAAAAACCACACTCTCCAATGCCAAGAACACAGCATCCATGGGACCAGACAACATCCCAAGCTGCGTTCTACACGAACTACAGAACGAACTAGCACCCCACCTAAGTACCATGTTCAATCATAGCCTCACCTCAGGCTTTGTGCCTGCTGAATGGTGCAAAGCAACGTTTATCCCACTCCACAAGGGGGGAGCCACCATGGACCCTCGGAACTACCACCCCATTAGCCTGATGAGCCTGGTCTGCAAGGCCATGGAATGTATCATCATGGAAATTAGAAACAAAGACATTGGTAATCTCCAAACTCTGAATCCCACCCAGTTCAGCTTTGTAAAAGGCAGATCATGTCTCCTAAACCTGATAGACTTCTTTGAAGCAGTCACCAAAGCCGTAGACAAGGGTAAGGTGGTCCACACAGCCTATCTATATCTTGCAAAGGCTTTTGACACCATCCCCCACTCTGGAATTATAGATAAACTCACTAAACTAGGTATAAATCCCTATGTCACAAGATGGGTTGCCAACTGGCTCATTGACAGAACTCACACTGTGAAAGTAGCAGACTCCAAATCCTACTTCAGACCAGTGACAAGTGGAGTACTACAGGGTTCAGTCCTGGGTCCTCTCCTGTTTGGTATCTACTTTTCTGAAGTAAAGGCTAACACAGAAGGTCATTGGCTAACAAAGTTTGCAGAAGACTGCAAACTTGGAGCCATAATCGAAACTCCTAACAATGTGGACATCCTACAAAAGGACCTCACTGAGACAGATGCCTGGTGTCAAAGCCATGGCCTCAAGCTCAATGGCAAAAAGTGCATTGTCATCCCCTTTGGTAAAAACTCTGTACCTATGAACTACAACATAGGCAGTAGTATACTTAGCAATGAAAGTGTGATGAGACCTTGGGACACAGGTGGACAGTAGTCTCTCCTTTGATAATCACATTGCCACAGTAGTCAGGAAATCCTTCTACGTGGCACAACCTCATCAAAAAAGGTTTCTCATCCAGAAAAAAAGAGGTCATTGTTCCCCTCTACTCATCACTCATTAGACCCATTATAGAGTACAACTCCCCTTTTGGTATGTACCTCACAAGACATCTACAACAACTGGAAAGGCCACAGAAATACCTCACAAAGAGGATTACTGGCCTCAAACAGATACCCTATGCAGACCATCTCAAAAAAACCCAGCTTTACTCCATCGCATATCGCCTACTCAGAGGTGATCTCTGCCTAACATACAAAGCTATGCCAAACCCAGAGCTGTTGGACATGCTCTACTTAAACAAATCCCAATCCCTCCAAGCTACACGCTGTAGGGACCTAAATCTTGTCACCACAATAAACAGAACATGCCAGAGGGATAGATTCCTGTCCCAGAGACTTCCCATACTCTGGAATAAACTACCTATCTATATCAAACAAAGCTCCTCATTAGCACTCTTTAAGAAAAATCTTGATGATTGAATGGGAAATAGGATATTCACTGCAGGGATCACCTCTGTGGCTCTGCTCGACAGTGGCATAGAAAAATATTTATCTTGGGTGGCAAAAGCCAGGGTACCTTTTTGATTGGGCTTGTATAGGCCCCAGGGCCGATAGCCTAGTACCTACCTATGAACCTATAAACCTATGATACGAGAAGACAATAAGGAAATTCTGCAGCATGGTAATTGGAGTACAAATGAGTAATTAACACCTAGAAACTCACAGTGGGCCATAGACAACAACTAACAAGGCTGCTTGCAGCTACCTGCAGAACAGGAAAGGGGAGGTGCTGTACAGCAAAGAAAAGAGAACTGTCACAGCAGAACAAAGCAATCTTGCAGTAGATCAGCTACATAACACATTTCCCAACACAATACTTGGTTGTGGAAGCACAAAACAAGAAAGGCGACAGCTGGATGCATGCCTGACAAGGGGAGGAGAATCAGGTTGAAAATAGAAGTAAAGGGCAATAGATGAATCACGGCAGACAAGCGTAAGTCAACAACAAATTCCCCACAATAGCAGTACCTGCTGTAAAACCAATAATTAAGATACCCTGCAGCTGGAATAGCACAAACATACCCAATTACACCAGCATCATCCATTGCACAATAGTATAAGGTGTGAAAGCCCCACACACACACACACACACTTGTGTATTCCCAGACACTCTGCACCATTGGTGTATATAGAAGGGGAACTTTTAATATGTATATGTTAGGGGCTGCCATAGCTTTGATTCACTCGCATGTGCTGGAGACTGATGGTGGTGTGGAGGATGATGCTGACAACCATCTCAGGCACCGGAGGAGGAGAAGAGTGTTCAGACCCAGGGTAACCTACCAGGGTCTACATGATCTGGAGATAGTAGAGCGTTACAGGGTGGACAGGGACATCATACAGCAACTTGTTGAGCTGTGCCAGCCATGCCTCAGAGCCAGACGTAACAGAAGGGAACCCATCCCAGTGGACATGAAGGTATGTGTAAGCTTGAGAATACTAGCCACAGGCACCTTCCAAAGGCCAACTGGGGATATCATGGGGATCTCACAGGCATCAGCATCCAGGGTACTCAACCAGTTCCTGGATCCCATGTTAATACATGCCGATGAGCACATATACTTCTCCCGAATGCAGGAGGAGTTGGCCAGCAATATGGGTCTCTTCCACCATGTGGCAGACTACCCAGAAGTACTGGATGCAATAGACTGCACACACATACACATCAAGTCACCACCCAGTGAGCAGGGTAGGCACTACATAAACCGCAAGGGATTCCCCTTCATCAACTGCCAGGTCATGTGCAATGCCCAGGGTATTATCATGGATGTGTGTGTTGGCAGCCCTGGATGCTATCACAACTCCCACATCCGGCATGCCTCACAGCTGTATCAGGTATTTGCCAGGGGGAACATCCCATATGGCCACCTGGTGGGGGATGCTGGCTATGCACTGGAACTGTGGATGATGACTCCCATCAGAAATGCACACACAGCCACGCAAGAACGCCATAATGAGGCACACGCAGAAACCAGAATCATCACAGAGCACATGTTTGGGATGCTGAAATCATGGTTCCATTGCTAGGACATAACTGGTGGAGCCTTGCAGTACTCTCCAGGAACATGTGCCCACATCTTCATAGTATGTGCCATGCTACACAGTATGATCCTGCAGAAACAGCTGCAGCAGGAACAGAATGCTGAAGGCCCTCACAGCCCATCACCATTGCTAAGGGACCCACAGGCACAGAGGGACTCAGACCATGAAGACCCTGTGCTAGCCCCAGTAGGCAGACAGAAGCGTGCCAAGTATTTCCATGCCTTGGCAAAGAGGGAATGGATAGCACATACACTGACAGTGTAGGCACTCATGGACTGACACCCTTCTCCACCTGCACACACAGCAAACATGGATGGCACACATACACGACCACCTGTAAATTGTCATGTATAGGTGGTCTACTGTGTGCATCCTACATAGGTAGCCCTCAACTATTGTACACACAACCACCATTGGCACAAGGTAAGTCAATACCTGAACAGTAAATTAAGCTATCAACATGTGTCCATACTGTATGTACAGGTTCATAGATACATATGTAGGTACATGCCCAACTGCTGAGGCCACTCATAAGCATAGGCAAAACGTGTCTGCTGTCGCCACACCATCGATTAACTAACTGTCCCTCTGTGGAGCAGAGACACTTGCGGGATGTAGCTACTCTTCACCACCCACTCTGCAAGGATTCCCTGGAGTGTTAGTGAGAGGTTTTGTATAATGTAATCAGGGATGTAATTCCAAATAATGGGGAGTATCCCTGACAGGAACCTTCACAGATGTGTACATGTTACATAGTATACCTTAAACACAGCTTGCATATATAGGTAGTTCTCCACAAAATAATAAACATGTGGAACACACAACCGCTGAAATTTGCATTAATCACCCTTTCACTACCAGCACCTGCTCTGAGAGATAAGATATCACTGCCAGGATAAGAACACGCAACCATGTATACATTTATCACAATACCATACCACTAAGCTAACTGAGATGTACCAATGGCAGTCATGTATACTGACAGGATAAAACACAAAAGGCAGGAATGTCTTAAAATAGGACAAACCGGCTTGTACCCAATGAAAGGTGTATGTAATATATATATATATATATATATATATATATATATATATATATATATATATATATATATATATATATATATATATATATATATATATATATATATATATATATATATATATATATACATATGTATATATATATATATATATATATATATATATATATAAATATATATATATATATATATATATATATATATATATATCAAATATATATATATATATATATATATATATATATATATATATATATGTATATATAGTTATATATATATATATATATATATATACATCATCATATATATATATATATATATATATATATATAGAGAGAGAGAGAGAGGGAGAAATATGTTGATATATGGGGATATACATATATATGTATATATATAGATAGGTTAACATCTACATAACCATGGAGGTACATATAAATGGGATACCTACCACATACTGACGCTCATTATCCCAAGGCTTAAGATCCGAAAGAACATAGTACCGAAACACCAGATGCATGAGGTGTAATCTCACAATGTTAATAGACAGTTAGTCAGTGCTTCTGGTGTTGCAGTTCAGGTAGGTTACTGTGTGTAAGTGTGTTTCTTAGGGCTGTAGTGTGTGTAAGTGTGTGTTCTGTGTGTGGTGTGTGTTCTTGGGGGACTGTAATGTGTTGTTGTGGGTTGGCTTTGTGCATCTGTTTGCGTGACCTAGGAGGTAGAATATTAAAGTAGGGGGTGGTGTGGGGGGTGCAGACACCTACATGGGGGGGTGTAGGGGGCTTGACCACCTGCTCATACATAGTGTAGGATGGTTTGTTTGGATGTGTTGGGTAGCAGTGTGTCTGTGTGTATGTGTGAGTGTTCCATGTTTGTGTTACTTTCGTGAGTTACTGTCAATGTCGGTAATGTGAGGTATGGGAGTCTGGTCCCGGCACTGTGTGTCTGAACAATGTGGTTTCAGGATTCCATAGGTCTCCTGTATACAGCAGTTGAAGTGTTCATATATGTGTATAACATGGACCATAGCAATCACACATTCCACCACTACCATAACCTTGCCATGAACAAAAGGATATGGAGAGTATATGCCTATACACTATTACAAATATATGCTATGGACATGAGCCAATGATAGTGTTGCCACCTGTCCTACTTTGTGAGGGACACTCCCTCTTTGGGTGGTTATGTCCTGACCAAATATATTAAACATGGCAAATGTCCTGGGATTGTAGGACATAATTATGTCCCATATGTACTGTAATAGTTGCATATACTAGTTATTTCTGTATCTAAAAATACC